>NW_009204802.1:3894-74222 GCF_000690835.1 Fulmarus glacialis
GCTGAACCCTTAGTTCACTTTCTCCTGCTTATCTTTCCTTGGGGCAAACCTATCTATCTGACTATCTGCACAGGTAATGACTTACCCAACTGGCTTTGGATGTTTTCTGGCTTTTATCTTCCCGAAGTAAGTTATGCAAAGAGAGGGCCCCACTCAAACAATACATTTTGTGGACCCTTTGTTTCTCCAAGATGCTTGCTGAATTGCTGTTATATTATAGCCTCTTCCTCCTGTGTTTTGGGGGGTCGCCCCAGCTTTTTGTGTTAAGCTAGATGGTCTCCATGCTCACTTCCGAACTCGGTCATGACTGCGTTCCTTCCCACTGGTCCAAACTTGTCTCTTTTGCTGTGGCGCGCTGATATTCTCCCTAACATCTGCTACGTCATACAGGTATCCTGGGGCTTTCTGGTGTGGAGGTACATCTGACACACTATCCTTGTTCTGTTGTGGCCATTCACTGCTGTCTCTGTGTTAACTTTCTCTGGAGAACTCCATTCTGGAATGCCAGTAATAAGTGAGCAAATATGGGGACTTTTTCTGTACAAAAGATGGCAAAATCACCAAGTTCCATGAATGCAAAAAAATGAGCCTCCCCTAAATTACGTTGCTCTTGACAACCATTTTCCAGTCCTCTTCTGTCAACTGGAAGCTCGGCTGCAAGTGCTTTGGGACAGGGACTGTGTGCACTCTTGGCATCCATGAAATGTTGTCCCCTTCTTGGAAGGGGAGACTGGTGTTGCTGGTTGGAACCCTGCCCTCCACCGTGCTCATGGGCACTCTCTGGCCTGGAAAAGTTGATTAACCTCTGCGTATCAAATCCCCTGCTATAAAGTGAGGATTAGAATCCTCCTTTCTTGGTCTTGTCTGTTTGAACTGTGAATATTTTCTGCAGATACTTTCCCTTATGATGTGACTGGAGATCGTTCGGTGCAATAGCGCTGTTGTCTTGGTAGTGCTAGAGTAACACTTAGCCAGGAGGAATTTAAATTGCAGGAGATGGATAGTAATGTTAATCATCTTAATGAAGATAGAGCATTATTTTTGCTGCGTGACTGTGGAAGGAAGGGCTGAGAAATAGATGACTAAAATCACTGAGTGCGTATTTTCAAAGACGGGGCTTGCTCAGCAGCCAGGTGACAATAGACATGTTGTTTATTTGACAGAGAGACTGTGAACTTAACTCCTGACTCAAAAAGAAAACTTGCTTCCCAAATGAAGACATATGGAGGTTTTTAATGGCAGTTGCAAGACATGTGGCTAGGTTATGCCTCTATGTGTGAGCTTATAAAGGCACTGGGTATATATCTGGTGAGGGAATCTGTGAATTCCACCACTATTTAAGAGTGAAAACATTTCTCACCCTGGAAAGAGAGTCAAATAAAAATTGTGTCTGAGAGAACAGGCTCTGCCAGCTCCCCGGCAGTCGGATGCAATGCCTGCCCAATAAGGGAAGGAACTTCTGTTCAGCTGCATGGTTGGGTTTTAGCTTGACCTTGCCCAGAATTTGTCTCTAGAAGTTGGCCTTACTCAAGGTGGGGGTTTTAAATATATATTACATGTATTAGTATATGACTCGTACTAAAAAGTTGCAGTAAAATCAGGGAAGGAAAAAATACTGGAAAACATGCTAAAATACGTGCCTGAATCAGTTTCCATTTGATACTCTTGTTATGGCAATCATCCAGGTGCCAAGACTGGTGTAGTACCTGGGACGTCATGTGGAAGGCAGTGGGCAGGAATCAGTGTGCGGAGGCACTTGCTGCTTGAATCCTGTGATGTTCCCGATCTGAGCTCGTACAGCGAGTACCCATGACGGTGTTATCTGCAGAAGTGCGGAGAGTTGAGACAACAACAGCAGCAGGGATGTTACACCGAATGACTGATTTCTGCGGTGATGTCTTTCAGGCTGGCTGTAGCAAGAGTAAAATGTATGTAAGGACTGAGAACATTTGTGCTTTGCTTTCGAATTTCCTTGTTTTGATACCTTGTCATGGTTTTCAGTGAGTAGCAGATGAACAGGTATCCTGCTTAAGACCACTTAAAGAGAACTGCTTGTAGCCTTGAAAAAAAAGCAGCTCATTTTTTATGTTTTAAAGATGAGGTAGCTTCATTAAAGACTGTAGGGTTTTGCAGTTTTACCCCAAAGAAAACACTGATAGCTCCACAGTTCAGCTGGCAGTGAACCGTGTCAGACCGTGGAGCCTTGCCCATATGTGTGAGTCCTCTTACGGTACCAAAACTCGTTTAGTTTTCTTCTGAAGTCCTGTCTCACTCAGATACGCATTTTGGAACTTCAGAATTAAATGTAATAAAGCAGATTTTTATTTTTACTGTCTTTTGATGAACCATGCAATGAGAGAGTGAGGATGCGGCGTTAGAGTATCTTTTGATTTGCTATTTGCTATGTGTTAAACATTTATATTTCAAAGAAGCGTTTGTACCTATACCGAGTGCTTGGCAAATCCAACAGCTCATTAGATGTTAACAATAGCAATGCTGCTAAATACAAATGATTCATAGGCAAAGTGCCCCTCAGGCTATATCTCTGAGAGAAAAAGTGGCAAATAGAATCAGAAACTAATTAAATAGTCAGCTAAAGTGAGCATAACTTAAAAAAGCTCTAAAACTACCAAAAATGGAAACATATTACAGTTATCTGCATTCACAGTGCAGAACAAGTTTGGTAGTATTTAAGATAATTCTCTAGTGCCTGCTATTTTTAGTCCAAGGGTAAGCTTCTGTAAGAGCCTTTCAGCATTGCATCCCTTTAACCTGGCCTAGCAAGCTAAGCCAGTAAGCTGTCTGATTTCCGTCTTACAGGAGGCAGAGAGATAGCTAAAACAAACCATTTGTGGTGAAAACACTCAGCCTATCTTGTCTTAAGAGCTTTCTTCGTATAGATTTTTTTTTTCAAACATCCCAATATAAAGCGTTGCTTGTCAGAGACCAAAATGTCAGGCTTTGCTGTTTGGAAATCGTAGAAGCGCAGGAATGAAGGAGGATTTTATAGACCCAGCCTAATGGAAATAAACATCCCTGCATTGCCACCAGTGAAACCCAATCAGGGCAGTTTAGGCTATTGGTACCGATGCGTCTGAGGAAAAAGGAACGTATTTAGTATTTTCTGGGGAAGGAAGGGCAGACATAAAGGGCCTGATTTGCTTCTCACTTACACTTAATCTGTCCTGGTTTAACTCCATTGACTTTGCCGGGTGACGCTTGGTTTGTGCTGCTCTAATCCAAGGGAGAGTCAAGCTGGGGTCGGCGTTACACTCCCTGTGCTGCCGGCACTTGGGTTCGGGGCACCCTTTGCTGTCGAAACAGGGGGCAAGGCTGTATGCAGCTGTAAAACACTGTGATGCTCATTGCACACTGGTGGTTTGGAGTGCTTCAGGTGGATAAAACTTGGCAATATTATTCACTTACACGTAGCTCTTTTTTATTGGAAATACTAGGATTCCCCCCTTCCCTTAGTCTATAGGATGAAGTGCAACCGTTTTTACTTTCTTCTCTCTTTCCCCTTTCTCTCTCTCTTTTCGTTTCTCCCCCTCTCTCTCTGACGGTGTGTGATTCTTACGTATGTTTACAAAACAGGATTTTATTGCCACCTAAACATGAGTGGTCCCACCCGCTCCTCTCAGCCAGCTGAGCAAGACTTAAGCACAGTATCCTGTCCTCTGTCTGAAATAGTTAGAAACGGAGGTCGTGCTGCCTGGATTAACAATTGTAGCTCCAGCCTTCTGCCCCCAGAAATGTCCCTTAAACAGGATTTCCCTTCCCAGGACACTGGATCAAGAAGGCGGCTCTTTCGTCTTGGGCTGTTTCCAGTCTGTGGCTCCCTTCCCCTCTTTCTTCCCCCTCATTTTGGGTGCTGATAGAGCAGGACAAACTGTCTCAATACAAAGGGAGGCCATCTGAGCCAAGAAAACCTAGGCTGTGTTGAAGCCGGTGACCTGCAGGGTCCCACCTCTGATTTAGTAGTCAAATGGCTGCAATTCACTTATTATTCCTGGGGCTAGGCACATCCCGTGGGGTTTTGGCTGTGCATCTAGCAGCTACATAGGCTTGATTATAACTTGTGTCGACTTCAGCAGGGATAACTTTTAAACTGAAGATGCACTTGGCATGAACAAATACATTTCCAGTAGGAAATGACATCTATAAGCACAGCGTCTACCACACTGTAGGCAAGATGCACTTATAAACTCATCTGCTTAGTCATGGCAGTGTAGTGCTCAGCTGGAAAACTCACTTGATAAGTAGGAAGAATTAGCCTTTACTGGCCTTGAGCTGGACTGCTATTAGTCCCGGGCCAGGTTGGTATAGATAAAGTACGCAGGAGCTGCTGCTCTCAGCTTCAGAATCAACATACCTGAAGAGCGGAGGACCAGGTCCCCAGCTAGTGTAAATCTGCATAGCTCCGTTAAAACCTGTGGAGAGGCCCTAATTTACAGTGGCTGAACATCTGGGCCCAAGTTCTTTTTCTTTTTGTTACTAGCAGGATTAAATAGAAGTTCCCAAAATTATTTATTATAGGTGCTGTGGCAGCATCTCAAAGCCCAGTTGTAAATCAGGACACCATTGTGAATGGGGTATGTGTGAACACATAACAAAAAGACGGTCCCTGCCTAGAGGAACTTACGGCCTAATTAATAATGGTACTTAGTGCATTAATAGGTACAGCTGGACTTGACTGCCTGTTACAGGTCATTTTTAAAGATGCAGGGAAAAAAAAAATGCCCAGGTTCATTTTCACCATTTCTGATGAAAAAGGGATTGGATAACATCAGTGTCTCACAAAGAAAAATACAATCTTTTACATCGTACAGATGGAGGGCTGGTGATCAAGAACATGCACTTTTAAAAGACTAGCAAAGGATGAGCAATATATTCAGTTTTGACTAAGAAATAAATAGAAGAGAGGCAACTGCGGTGGGAACTGTAGCGTGCACCACAGCATGCATGCGCTGCATAACTCTGCTAGGCTGGTTGAGGGTAAATGAACAAGGTAGTGTAAACTGGCAAATTAGTTTTACATTTTAGTGTCAACCCCATTTTATCAACATTATCTGTGAAGACTAGTGAAGTCCAGGAAACTTAGAAACGAGCCAACAGTGGACGTGCTCTAGAGGAGGCTTTGCAACAGATAGCTTCTGTGATCTTTATTTTTTTTTTAATGTTTTCTGTTTTAAAATCACCATCTCTAGTTTACAATTCTATTCGCATACACAAAATTGCACTGAAAGAACATTAAAGTCTTAGCACCTAGTGACAAATCAAGGAAATACATAGTTGAGGATATTATGAGACATCTAAATGAATCCAAATGCCTAACTGGTGGAAAATTCCGACACATCTCCTCATCCTGAAGAGTGTCCTCGGTGATTGTAGGGGTTTACCAGGATGCACTGTTCAATTGCTGCTTTTTGAGGCGAGGGCTTATTTGCCTGCTGGGACAAGCTTACATTTTGTTTTCATGGAACTGTAAAAGCAAACTGAAAAGCCTGGCAAAATGCACCTGTGGTCTGTGCTGTGTTAAACCCTATACCTGTTAGCACCTTCCTTACAGTGGCATCTCCACATTCTCACTTGGTGCTTCATTATAAAGGAGCTTTTTATTGGTTTCAGCCTAGGATGCTCACAGTATGGGTACCGGGAGAGTTCTCTCAGCTGAGCATCTCCTTAGATATGGGAACATGACTGAGGTTTTTCGGAACATTTTTAGCCTGGTAAGCGTAGAGCGCACATATCTAAAGATATATTTTTTCCTCTTTGTGGTAATTTCCTCAGATTTTTTAGGGCTAATGTCTACTATCTTTGTTTATTTTATCTAGCTAAACCACCTCTCTGAATGCTATGTGTGTCACTCAACACATCTGCTCGTACATACCAGGAGGATGTTGGAGCCGTTGCTGTGACACTTAAAGATAGGAGTATAGCTACATATGTAAAACATATAAAGTAAATGCATCTTTAGCCTTGTAAACAAGTTTTTGTGTTGTGTCTGAATAAACTCTTAGCCAGCTGAGACCAGATGGCAGGCTTCCAGTTAGATCACAATAAAAATTGATGGGAAGCCCAGATGTATTAATGATATACTGATCCATTCGTGCTGCAGGTCTAAGGAAAACCGGTGTTTTTCTTCCTGTGAGACATGACTTGTGTTTGTCGTACCTGTTCAACAGGCGTGGTGGTAGGTTTGATGAAGCTGAACACGCTGAAAAATTAAAACATCGTAAAAAGCATTTAATGAAGTTGATACTTTGCAAATGCTAATTTCCTGGTCAAATTAAATTCCAATTTTCTAACAGTAAAAGCACCAGATAGAAGTGTCTTATTTTGCTGTTTAAAAAGGAATTTTTGAGTGCGTGTTCTGTTCGCACAAAAAGCAGTCTCCACATAATTGAACAGAATTAAAAAATATATATAAACTCTTCTCTGCTATATTGTATATAATTTTACCCTGAAATTTATATTTTTGTAGAGTCATAAATCTCTAGAAAGAAGTAGGGATTATGATAGACATCCTGACACATCCAATATAATTTAAAGCAAATGCAACACTGAAATAGAGAATGAACAAAAGCGACAAGATGATGCTTCATAGTTTGCAAAGGAAGGGTCTATACTACCACTCAAGTGCATTTTTTAGAGGTGTCTATCATTATCAAGAGGAAAAAGAAGTTTTCACATCAATTACATATGTGAAATAATTACTGCAAATTATCTGTAGCTCTTTTTTCCCCAGAACATGCTATACTGCCTAACAAAGGTATATGAATGTTGAAAAATTTTATGTCAGTGCATAGAGAGATTAGTGTGGGCATGCACTATAAATCAAGTAAATAAATAAATCTGAGCAAGCAGTGTTTGAATATTTGGACTGAAATACTGCTGACACTATCACTGAAAGCTCTGCCACGGGGAGAGTCCCAAACATCTTCCCTACCTGATGCTGTAGCCTGTAGCCTTCCTCCCCCTGCCTCCCTCTTTTTGCAGTACGCATTCCCAGTTAGAGCTTGTCTGGATTGGGACCCTTGGTGAGGAACTGTGACTCCCTACCCTCCTGTATATTTTAGGTACGTAATAGTAATAATTAAAAATCTCTGTCTGGGTTGTTTCTCAGGACCTTACCACGTGCATAAGCGATTGCCTGTAAAAGGGGAAGGGAGGGTGGGTAAGAGGCACCGTGTGCTGCTCCAGGGGAGAAGGTGCTGGGTGGTGGGCTCGGAGGGCAGCCTGTGTACCCTCTCGCACCCCAGGCAGTGAGCTACTCATGGGGGTTGGGCTGCCCATCCTGCATCCCCCATCCCCAGCAGCAGCCAGCTCCCCCCTGCTTCCCCACCACTGCTGGCAGCAAGCAAACTTCACCTCCCCCTTTGCTTCTCTGGCCATCTTGCACAGCGAAGGAAAATGCCCAGCCTTTCTTTTTTCTGTGGCTCTTCATCAGGCTCTTCCTCCCCTTTGCACTTCTGCCCTGTCCCTGCTCTTGTTTTTCCCCACCGGAGACGCAGGTAGAGTTTTGTGCTTCAGTGTGGAGCTCTGCCCAAACCTAGCCCACCACGGGCTGGACAAGAAATGCCAGGTCTTTTCCTGCTGCAGTTCCCCACCCATGAAGACCGGGTGGTCTTCCCTGGCACGGGGCAAGACAGCACAATAGTATGTCCACGGCGTGCCTCAGCATTACGGACATGCGGTTCCTGGTAGGAGGTTTGGTAATGCTTTTACAGTGTCAAGTCCTGTACAAGTTAAAAAGCCCCTCTGGTGAGCTAACCCAGTCCAAAACATAGGTAATGCATTTATTTAGTCATCAGCAAATTAGCCTATGTAGTTAGCAAATGTTAAGGCCCAAAATGCTGATAAGATGATTTGCTTTCAGGTGTTTTCTCAATATTGTGCTCAGCATCAAGTATAAATTGAATAGAGTGACCTTTTGCTACTGAGTCAAATTGACTGCATTTCCAAAGATTCTGTGGTTTCAATTACCATAAATTTTTGATACTGGGTCTACCACCAGTGTACAGATTCCAGCGCAGCAGTATCTTATCATTGGTTCCCTTAACACAGTCAATGGCACAATAGCTGGCTCTCAGATGATTTTTTGTTTTGTCTTTTCCCCAGAATCAAAGATTACTATCATAGAGGGGAAGGATGCAGTTTACACAAATGAAATTGGAATGGCTTGAAAAACGTGAATGAATTTTGATCAGAAGATGTAAAACAGGTTGCAGGTTGCTAGCTGGATCCTCAGTTTGTGAGATGAATAAGTCAATTAGTGCTCTTCAGTTTATTAGAAACTTAATTGCCAGGCTGTAATGGAAACTTCTGAACTGCAACAACTCGTTAGAAGCAATAAAGAAAGTGACTTTGTGGCAGAAGAATATTTAGTAGGCTCTTTTAAACTGACATGTTCAGCTTAGAGCAGAAAGGTTAGATTTTTCACCCGAAAAGATAGTCCATCTAACAGGAGCTATGGCAGCATTATTTCAGGTGATCAAGGGCGCGATCTTAAAGAAAACCCTATTTGCAAATGGCCTGTGCCGTGGTTTTGCGTTGTGATGCTTTAATCCCAGATACTTGACAGAAGTTTTACAATGTCAGATGAGCGTGTCTCTTTTTCAGAGAGAAAGTAACCTGAGTTCAGTTACCAAGATTAAACATGAGAACTTTTTGAGACTAGAAATACTTCTATACACCATGTTGAGTATATGAATAATAATAAATATTGTTACTTTTATGTTGTTATACCCTGGAGAAGAGAGGGGGGGAAATGGATGCTGCAGATGCTTCCATCTCCTTCAGATTGCGGACCTTGCGCAGGTCCTTCTTGCAGTGCTGTAATGTCCCTGGGAGTGATGCTGGGAGTTCATTCCACTCCAGGGACCTAGCTCTGGAAGTTAAGCATTGCAGTACCTGCACTGAGTATAATTACACTATTTATTTAACATTGTACTGGGGGAGAGTGGGATGGCAGAGCATATTGCTTCAGGTCTGCACAATATCTCCAGAAATCCATCTGGAGTGAAGCTTTTACGTAAAATACGGGGATGTGGTCGATCCTACAGATGAGATATATACGCGGTCCATACGTTGGGCAATGGGACTGCCGAAAGCGGAAGGCAAGCTCTGGATTCAAGTGGTCTTTGCCTACAGGTGCATGTGAGGAGTATAAGTATAGCTGTCTCCTTCAAAAGAGAAGATCTCTTGTTTCCTTCCCATACCCTAAAGGCATTTGCACAGGGGTGGTGATAATTAATCCCCACATTTCTACTACATATAAAGAAACCTGGCTGTAATTTTCTCCTAGTGGGACTCCCATTTTGTTTTTAAAGATAATTGATAGCTCTGGACTTAAGCATTTCAATTATGGGAGTGTCTCTTGGGGACCAGACTAACGGACCTTGGAAAAACGTTCTAATGCAAATGCATCATGTGGATTTTTACTGTAAGACAGCGCAGGACGCCTAAGGATTTGCAAAGCAGTTGAACAGTAAAATAAAAGCTGAAATACTTCTCAAAATATATAACGTCATGGGACTGGTTGCGAGCAGGTGGGGTCGAACAAGTGGTTCTTCACTTGGACCACTGATTCCTCTTTGGCCGTGGGAGAAAATACTGCCAGGTATGGCCAGTTCTAAGTCGAGGAGAAGGAGGCACTTGCCTTGGACAGCACATTGAGAAGGCAGCAAGATCACCGTGACAGCACTGTCTGTGCCAGTGGCGTGGCAGGCTGGCTCCTTCTGCTCCAGAAGAGGGAAGACTTGGGCTGTAATTCTTCTCTTTCACCATCCCTAGCCGCAGCTCTCATTTTTTGCTGGCAGGAGCAGGAAGACCAGCCTGCATCCTAGTCCCTTCCCTCCTCCTACCTTCCCTGTGCTTCTGCCCAGTCTGCGGCTCCTTATCCTCGGGTAGCAAAGCTTGGTTGGTGGGTCCAGGCCTGAGATACCATCTGCCCCTACTCCTGCATGTTTGTTGGCAGGAGGTGCTCAGGGCTGGGGTGGTGTTGGTGAGCTTTTCGGTGCCTCTGCATCCCTACGTGCAAAAAGGGGCGAATCTGTACCCCTCATTTCTCCTAGGTGTGAATCTTAAGGACGTTCTTATTCCAAAATGTGTCATTAAGGAATTAAATCCTGTTGGAAGTCCCAGATGTGCTCACAAGTAATTTTTGTGCTTTTGAAAGTAGTGCCATAATGTATTAGCATTTTTAGATCACTCGGATATTTTCAGCTGGAGGAAAATCTTTTCTTTTCTTTGTTAATTATGCTATGAATAGATCTTAGGCTACTGAGGAGAAATGAGTCGATATGTTGAAATGGTGATCCCTTGTGAGTTCAGGTGTACACCTGGCTGCTCTGAATTGCTTACCGAGCTGGGCTGCTGGAGCGGTGACAGCTTCCACCAGCTGCGGATCTGTCCCAAAGTTTCCTGGGGTTTTTACGAAGACGTGGCAAGCTGCCACTGCTCCCAGCTCCTCAGGGCTGTGGAGTAATACCACAGTTTAGACCCTGATCTTTCAGTATGAATCAAGATGGGCCCCTGCACTGTTCAAATTACCAGTAAAGAAACTTTAGAGCATCATTATCATTCATTAGCTGATCTCACTCCTTGAGATACAGTAAGCAAACGCTGTGCATGTAATAATCAGAAATGAAAGGCGGAGGGAATCAACCAGAGGGAAAATGTTGGAAGATACTATTAACATTTGGAAGAGATTTTCTAAATGATGGGCTTGACCCTTTTCTGGAGTGAATCAGCATACCCAAGCTGACTGCAGGAGAGCTACAGTGGAGTCCTGTATCTGGACCTCGGCACACTGGCTTCAAGGTTTTCAAGAAGGGATTGGTACATGGGAAAGACAAGGTGGCCGAGTCTCCATTACAGCTCAGTTGTAGGCATCTGCAATTGCTGACAAGTAACATGTATTATAGACATAAAATGCTACCCGCGAGGTGAACCTGGCTCCATCAATAGGCAGAATAAGCAAAGGAGAAAGAATTATCAGGGGTAGAGGATTTAAATACCTTTGTGTGGGTAAATTATCAACTCATTTCTTATAGCTTTTCACTGACCAAAGAGAGAATGTCTCTGGAGACATTTTACTGAAGGCAGAAACCAATTAGAATAAGATTGTTACACAACTAATAAAGTGTTTTCAGACAGAGAATTATTTTTAGTGCTGTAGAAATATTAAAGCATTAGAACAAAACATGTAAAAGCAGAGAAGAGCACAGTTAGACACTTCTCATGGTTTTAGGCTCCTAGATCACTCATTTTTGAGGTGTTCTGGCAGTTTACAGCATTGCGTTCGCCCATGCACAGTGGCACCAATGCCAAATCTTACTTCTTTTCAGAGCTAATGCCATTCTGGATACGCCAGAAACTTTTGCTGTCAGAAACGTGGAAGCGTATGCGTTCAGTGACATACTGGTTCCTTGCCTGCTTCAGCTGGGTGAAAATTTACAGGGGTCAAAAAACTTCTGGCCCCGATGCCTTTATGTTAAACTAACAACCAAGGACGCTAAGAAGTTCATGCGGTGTGGCTGGGAAGTGATGCATAACTGCTTCTGCGTTAAAAAGACCCATTAGTTAGCAAGATGCAGTCACTATGAATTGTTTTCATAAGTGTTTAATAATTGCGTGTATTTGCCGTGTGGATTTACATTCGAGATTATCCTCTACCCCTTTTTCTTATGCACTGTAGTTCATTTAGGTGGTCTAAATACTTTGGATCTCCTCCTTTAGACAGAAGCAAACCCTTTCAGTATGATCCTGCTTGGAAGTTAGGGACACGGCAGAGAGTTCCTGAGAGCACGCGGCACTTCTTCTGACCTCGGCGGAGGTCGAAGGTGCTCAGCTCCTCCTGATTCACCGAGCCTGTGTGATGTGCAGGTTGGATGCCAGTCTGAAACATGAACTTCTCTGATGACAGTGCTGAAACCATGAAGGAGCCTGCATTTGGCCATGGCGTTGCTTCTCCCCAGTGCTGTCAACACTAAGACTCAGGTTGCGATAGCAAAGCAGAAAGCTGCTGCTTCAGTGATTATTGCTCAGACATTGATGCACCTGACCATCTCTCCCTCCGCATCTCCCCTCAGCACCATTTCTGCTGTATCTAATAATTGTGTTTCTTTATAAACAGTAATTTAGGACAATTAGGAGCAATAGCATAGTTAAACCTTTAAAAGGTTATCTTGCAATGTCATTTTCTTGACTAATGTGTTCCTGGTACCATGTCGTTTGTGAATAGACATGTGTTAGCCAGCTAGTGTGCTTCATCTGTGGTGACTTTGATTTATTTGCTCTGTAAATTGGGACTGAAGCAATAATGGAAAGCGACATTAATTGTTTAACAGAGTCCTCTTTGTCACATCCTGTGCTTTCTCTGGGGTGTTTGAATGTTGAAACTTGTACAAAACTAATTGAAATTGCTGTGATGAGGACCGGTGTCCACTCAACTTTCTGTTCTTGAATGTCAGCGCACTTGAATGTCTGTTTAAAGCACGAGAGCTGAGCAGCTAACAGCAAATAGCAGGGTTTCTTCTGGCATGCTATTATTAAAGAAGGCATTCCCCGTTAGAAATAGTAACACTTCCAGCTTTGTTGCCAGCTTTATAAGCTGCAAGGCTCAGTAAGGGGGGGCGATGGTGCGCCCCACCAGCTAGATGTGCTGGCGAAGTTCCTGGTGCGGGGCTTTGGGGCAGGCAGCCAGACCCCCCGCGGCCACCCTGGGGCGGAGGGCTGGCTCTCGCCACCATTCATCCCACCGCCTGCAAGGGGTTTGAAATGCCGTTGGAAAAAAAGTCAGCGCTTCATTACATCGCAAAGTACTTTGTCGCCTGATAACACCTTTTCGAACTTTTCTAGAAGAGGCACGGTAATTTTCCTCTTTGCCTCTCAAAAAGTGGCTGTGAAAAGCTGCATTTGGAGCGCCGTTTTATGCGCAAGGTGGCTTCCCTCTGCTTATTTCCATCCTCTGCACACTGAATTATCACGGCACTGTGCGTGTGTCTGCTTGGTATGGTGGAAATCACCAGATACCAGGACTTAGACTCTTTTTCTCAGTGGCCAAGCCCCTTTTGGCCTTCTAAGTAAATGCTTCTCCTTAGCATTAGCTTTGCCTGAGTGTTTATTTGTTTCTTGGGGATGGTGCTGTAAGCACCAGAACAGTCTGTGCTCTGCCATAGCTTTCTAGCTCGAAGACAGAGCTTTTCTGTAAGAAGCTGTGAGGTGTGATTTGGCAGGGAAGCCTGGCAGGAGCAATTATCTGTGTGGTTTATGAGCATCTCTGTTCGGAGTCTGGTAGATACAGTATCACTGAAAAAAGTCATGCTAAGGGATACCCAGATTTACTTGATTTTTTTTTCTGTTCTGCGGTGCTACTGGCAATGTTTTGTTGTTGACTGTTTTAACTTTCTAATTTTTTTCAAAGGGAGAGCTTTTGTTTGTCTTACTGGTGTATTCCTTGCTAGTTCACTTTTAAACTATGAGATTTGAACTCAGCTGAAATCTCTTCAAAGTGTGAACCCTGGAGCGTGATGAACCACTCTGAAGCTGGTGGAAAAACTCCCAATTTGATATCCCTGGAATCAGTGAAAGGCTTTTGATTTATTTCAATAGCACTAGGATCAGCCTAGGAATCCTAGATAATTGATCTGTCAAGATCAATTTCCAATCTCTCTGAAAAATAAATATAATGATTTTTACACAATTCTATTCTTCAGAGCTCTGAGTACTCCAAAAATCTGTACCTTAATATACAGTAGAGACTGTATTTCATTAAAAAATCAGAAGGCATTTAAATGTACTCAATTTGACAAAAAGAAGTCTTGTTGCTGAAATAAGATACCTAATATAAATTAACATTACAGCCACATCTGATTAGGAATTAATCTACTTTTTATAATTGCAGTCTGAATTAGATAAATGCATACAATAGTCGCACTGAGCACTTAGATGACGTAACTCAAAAGGACAACTTCAAAGGCAGCCTGCTTAATACATTTCTTTAAAAGAAACCCAAAGAGCCTGCCATTTACAATATGAGTCCTGATGGCTAGTCTTATGCCAAAATGCTCAGGAATGAGAAGATTTTTGCTTGGGTTTGGAGCAAGGATTTCCAGAAGTACGGAGGGGAAAACCTTTCTTTCTTACACCAGGCCGCGTATGTGAACAAGCTTTTCCAAATTTCACTGGTGATTCATTTTGGTCTTCTGATTAGCTGTTGTCTTCTCTGATTCTTGTAATTTTGTCAGGTCAATTAGCTGATGTTCAGCGTTGAAAAGAAAAAGAAAGAGCCAGCCTGGGCTGACACCATCATCAAGTGTCAGCAGCTTAGGCACATCCTGTAATACAATCCCTGGGTGATTACTTCTCATTGTTAACATGGATAAAAAAAAAAGAATTGTGGAAGAAAAGTAAACTAGAGCAATACAATGCGAATGCAAAGAGATTTCTCTTGGACGCAGAGATGGATAATTTTATTGCACTTAATTACATCTTCCAAGGTGCTGTTGCAGGTTATTGTTTCAAGGGCTGGTTTAACTGTGTTTTGACTGCTTTTTCACATACAGAGGCATCGTTTTGTTCCTTTTCTCTTCTCACCCAGTTCTGTTTTTTTTTTGTCCCCTCCCACAGAAGATAGATGAAGAGAGCGAGGCAAACTTGCTAGCCGTTCTCACTGAAACACTGGACAGCATCCCCGTGGATGAGGATGGATTGCCTTCATTTGATGCACTGACAGATGGAGATGTGACCAACGAAAATGCCACTAGCCCTTCCCCAATGCCCGACGGCACCCCTCCAACTCAGGAGGCAGAAGAGCCGTCTCTAGTAAGAACCCTTCCTACTGTTTAACAGGAATTGGATGTGCCTCTGGCTACCCGCTGCATGGGTATGATGTAGTCACAGTAAGGTCTGGACTTTTCATTTAGACTGGAAAAGAAAATCAAGTAAAGAACTGAAAATTAAGCAGGGAAGAAACCCCACCAAATAGCCATAGGATGACTAATACGGCAGTCTATTAAAAAGTGTGTTAAAGATACTGTTTTTGAGATTCTTGTGCTAATGGCTGACACTTTTGCTTATCATTCTGTTCAAATAAGTCAGGGTAGTCGTTTTTAATTAATATTTCATTTCTCGGGGCTCTTTTTGTATGTATGTTTAGACATCACTTTTGGTGATCTGTAAAGAAAGGCCCATTGAGTCTGGTGGGACATAGGGCTAATTTTGTGCCTTTAACATTGATTTCACCAGCTTAGTGCTAATCAGGGCAAAACTGAACCTTGGGTGAGGATGTGGGTGAAACCTTATATGCATTTTGCTCAGTAAAACCAGTTTCAGACGTTATTCTGTTTCTGCTTAAAGCCCCTTATCACTGGCTTCTGCAGAAGCAGAACCAGATACCTGCATCTTGACGCTGTATCCATTAGTCTGTTAAAGTTAACGTCTCTGTTTAGATCAGAGGCCTCTTCTGTCAAACAGATTGCCGAGAATTTCATTTTGCCATGGATTCAGAAATCCAAGACCCCTGTCATTTCTGCTTGCCCCTCAGTGTACTGCAGTAAAGGGAGCAGAAATACGCTGCCAAGCCAGAAGAAAATGAAATCTGTTTGCTCTGGGGAATATCAAGCCTTTCTTTCTGTTTTATTGTACTTTGCTTGCTGAAATTGATATAGCTAACTTTAAGTAACTATGCAAAAATGTAGATAAGTCATTTCAATCCATAAAGATGCATAACTTACTCTTTTCCTTCCACCTCCCTTTCCCTGATGTGTTTGTAGCTTAAGAAGCTCTTGCTGGCTCCAGCCAACACTCAGCTAAATTACAATGAATGCAGTGGTCTCAGCACACAAAACCATGCAAACACTAATCACAGGATCAGAACAAGCCCTGTGGTTGTTAAGGTACAAACTTAATCTTTGTAATAAGGAAAAAAGAGAAAAAAAAGAAAGAAAAAGTGCAACAAGGTCTTTTATGCTTTCAGCAACCAAGCAAGCAGTAGATCTATATGTATTGTGTTAATCTGCCTACTGTCTTGCAACTGCTTTTAAAAAAAAAAGTCAACAGATTATAGACTGAGTTCCAGAAAATCACCTGAGCTCCTTTATGCTCTGAATATTTAATTTATGCTTTTTCTCTTGGCAGAGTTCAGTTGTAGTCCCACCGTCTGTTACTCTTGCCTACTTTATTGATACACAGAGTAGTAGGGGGTACGATAAAATTTGCTGATGGGCTGGTGTTGTTTATGAGTGACTCCAGGATGTGGGACTGCCATTTTACCAGCTGTCTGAGCTAAGAAAAATGACACTGGATTCTTGGCAAAAGATGTATATCAGCCATTAATTGGATAGAATGGGGGCTCTGATATAATTCTGTTAGCAGGCAGTATTAAACAATGTTTGTCTTGCCGTTCACTGTAACTGAAAACAGAGCGTTTAGGGGTACTTAAGAGAGTTGTGAATACTGGGCTCAAGCAATCAGCAGCAAATTAAGGTTTAAACCAGCTTATTTTTTTGCTCACAGTAAAGGCGCTGTAGGGTCTTGTTAGTTACATGTTGCTGAGTAGGAACATTGAAATGTAGGAGAAATGAAATAAAAAGCTGCATAAATGTCATTTAGGAATTTTAAATGTAATTTTCTTTCCTTGTTCTGCAAACAATTATTCACAGCTCATAGATCTAGTACACTTAGACTGAATACTTCATTGAAAATCTCATCTCTTCAGAAAACCTATATCCATTCTGATAAGGTTCAGCTCACTAATTTTAGCTTTTTTTATTTTATTTTATTTTATTATGCCCCGTTTTTAAGACTGAGAATTCATGGAGCAATAAAGCAAAGAGCATTTGTCAACAGCAAAAGCCTCAAAGACGTCCCTGCTCTGAACTTCTCAAATATCTGACTACGAATGATGACCCTCCTCAGACCAAACCAGCAGAGAACAGGAACAGCAGCAAAGAGAAATGCACCTCCAGAAGGAAGCCCCATCTGCAGTCTCAGACAAATCATCTGCAAGGTAGGTGTGGGACTGCAGAACACAGTAGTACCAGCAGTACCAGCAGTAACGCAGGGAAGCTGAAATACCGCTGTTGTGAATATCCTCGATACCTCTTCTGTTCTTTGGATTGGTATTGTAAATCCGGCATCTCTTCTGTGCAGGGAGAATTTTAAAACAGTATAATGAAGTTAGAATTAGTTAGCTAGATTTAGCTTTTAAACAGTTTTAATCCTGTCTCTATTGCCCCCAGCCTCAGAAAAAAAATCTCAGGAAAAAAAAGTTTAACAAATACCTCATGTTAATATAACAAGCTAGCTGGAGACTTACTCATACAGTACTGTATCACTAAGAAATCATTATACCCCTAAACAAGCTGGGCAGGCCAGTTCATTAGCGAGCTTCTTTCTTTTTTGCTAGTGTAAAACTGAAGGCATTGTTAACCTGCCACATAGTCCTTAAGAGACAATAAATAGTGCTCTCATTGCTACAGAGAAAGCAATAAATGTGTCATTCCTGTTAAAGCTGGAATGCCGGTTTGTAATTTTATTTTGTAAATAGTTGAAAGTTTAGCTGCCGTCCTGATCTCTCTCTCTCTTTTCAGATTCTTTATGGCCAAAACTAAACACTTGTGTTGGCTTTTAGTATTCCCCGATGCATAAAGAACTGGTCTATATTACAAGCAGCTTCTATGACAGAGATGCAACTTAAAGCCCCCTCTCTCCCTTTCTCTCCCTCTCTTCCCCTGCCTGTTTTTCTAAGATAAAGGAAAGCTCTAAAAGCTTATGAGCCCAAAGGGAGGTTATTTTAAAGTTACTGTTACTTTAAAATACATCTATGTATATATATTGGCCTGGCATCTAGAAGGCCAGATGCCTATCTCAGTCACATCAGCGCAAATCCTGGATGACTCCACTAAAATCAATGGAAGTTATCTGGCTGCAACAGAGATTGGGATATGACCCTAAATGTGTTGTTCTGGTATTTTTAAAGCAACAATTGTAAACTGTATATGTTTTTTCTTCTTTTCCCCTCCCCCCTCCCTGCATTTTCAGCCCCCATCAAATCTAATTTTTCACTCTTCACTAGGAAGTATAAGCAAACGTAATAAAAATAATCTTCCCTTCCCACCACTAAATACCCTTCTCGCAGCTGTACATTCTGACATCCTAAGTATAGTTTTCCCCATTATGGTCTCAAATTCTCTGAACAACGTTTCTTGTAAGAAAGAAATCCAACTGCCCCTAGAGCTTCTTGGATGCCAACTGCCATTTCTTCTGGGTGGCTTCAGCAGTCTGCTTCACAGCAAAATGCAGACTGAACTGTAGGTGTAAACCCTGGGTCTCTTACTGCAATGGTACTGAAACACAGACCTGCCAGAAGTTACAGGGGGCTTTATTAACACTGTTGGGTGTTAAGGTGATATGTGAGAAGGTATATCATGAGTAACATGCTATATTCACATGTATATTATACACATACATAGGTGTATGCGCACACACACATAAATATGGATTATAAAATCTTCCTATTTAGATCAGACCTGCATTTTTTCCCCAGCTGAGGCAATTGTGTAGGTTCAGTGCAAAGAAGCAGGGCACTTTGGGTTGTGGAAACAGTGCAGGAGGAGAGGTTAGGACAGTCCAAAGGGACATGTAGCTAACTCACCAGTGTTTAACAGAGGACTGTGACTTTGGTGGTGTTGCAGGTGAAATTGCAGGCAGAGAGAAATTACTCTCTTCTTAATTCCTGCAGTTTAATTTACAGGCTTCTGAAATGTTGTTTTTTCATCAAATTTGCTTCATTCACCAATATATGACTTCAATATCAATGGATTTGCATATAATACAAATACAAGAATATAATCCTTTCAGCTTGGACAGTCAATTCATGCGGAATCAACCTTGCAAATTTAACTGATATTTGCAGACCTGCAGTCATTTGTTCATACATTTAATCAAAAGTACAAGAAAATTGGCTCCTTCTGTTTCAAAAAATAATCAGGGTCTGATATTTTCTTACAAAGTTAGGGAAAGCTTACAAAGGATAAGTCAAACGGTATTTTCCTTTAGGGTTATTGTTGCAAACATATTGCAAACCCACGGGAACGTCCACAAACCCATTCATGCCAAAGATCATCTGTGGTTTTGCATTGAAATTTGCCCATGAGGAAACTTAGTTCTTTTGAACCTGAATGTTTTCAATTTACAGGGACAAGCAACTTCATGTGAACCCTTTTTAATAAGAAAAAAACACACCACAGTAGACCTTGAAACTCTAATAAACAGGCACCATGGAAAATGATAGTGTCTTGGCTAAATATTTACACTATCAATAGCTGTATGTGAGGACGAATCCTTTGCAGGAATACTGTTTGGTCAAGCCCTTGCCTAGCAATAAGAAAACTGATGTGTGTTTTGGTATGCGGATTTCTCAGTGGGAGAGCCCAGTGATATCTGCCTAAAATGAATACATATGAGTGTGAGATAACGCTTTGGTTCTGTGCCCATCTCTGGCAGATTTGCACTGTGCCTCAGAGCTTCAGAATTTTATATATATATTCTGATGTGGGACTATTCTGTGGGAATAATGAGAGCTAGAATGAGACTTTTTAGAGGCTTAAATAGCTCTTACACATTCAACTTCCTTAGAAAGCCTAAATTGGGTAAGATTATGTAGATTTTTATCCTCTAAAAAAAAGTGGAAGCCTTTGTATGAAACTTTATTCCAGAGCCTTATTCTAAGGTCTGGGTTTTTTAAGCCAGTTTTACTTCTAGGTAGCCACTGGCTATCCCTAGATATATATAAAATACACACGAAGATGTGTCAGGTTACATTCAGTCTTACCGCACCTGGTTTTACGCACAAATCAGCGGCAGTGCTAGATCAGACAAATAACTCGTTGAGGTGCATCTCCTCATTCCGGCAGTGATTTCTGAGGAAGGTGAACCTGAGGTGAGCACCTGAGCTTCCATTTCTAACTTTCATATGAGGAGGAGGAGAAACAATATGCAGCTCTTGAGAATTGAGTTAATTTAAAAAAAAAAAAGTAATATTACTTCAGGAATGCTCTAGAGCTTATAAAAGTAATCAATTTGCATATAAAAGCCTTTAATGTTGATGGGAGCTCCAAGCTTGGAATGAATATGAAATATGCAGTAGTGACACTCTGGACAAAAGATCTGCAGTGCAGGAGTGTTCAAGGGGAACATTTTGTCTTAAGTAATTAATTTGCAGAAGAGATCCCCTGCTGTTGTTCTTGGTACAATGCTCTCTGCGTTTAAACATCAATCTAACTTCTGAAAAGTAAAATTTGCAAGTAATATTGTTTTTAATTTTTAAACATTTTACTGGCAACTAAAGGAATCTTAGTTGTATTACAATATCCTAGTTCTTGGCTTGCTTTGGGAAAATACAAGTTTGCATGAATAAAAGCTACTAAGGCTTGTGTTTTTATAACTAGAGCTTTGGTTTTTGTGTATGTTGGGATTGTAGTGCTGAGAGCTTCAACCCCATTTTTAACCATCTGTGACTATGACCATGGCTTGTCATAGTTTGCAGGATAATTTGCAGAAATTTGGACTATAACTGGTTGGACTCTGGCCTCATAGAAACAACCTATTCTCAGTGCTATATATAAAATTGTATATTGTAGAAGTAAAATTAACTGAATATTCATAACGTTCTGTTACTTCGTAGTTATTCTGCTGCTCCTGTTTCCAAATAAAACGTGAACTGTAGTCTAAATTAACTCTAAGAGAAATAACATTTTCATAGTGTATCCTGTAGAGTTCTTCATTGATTTTTAACATGTACCATTCTTCTTCTGAAAGGTTCTTGGCATTTGGGTTGTGTACTGTATTTCAGAGTTACAGTAATTGATGTAAATCATTGTTGAAATTTAGGTGCCCTTTTGGTACCAGTAATAAGGAATCAGGATGAGTCTCCTTATTTATCTACCTAAGATACACTGAAATGGCTATTGAACTATCAGAACTCAGCCCTAGCTGACTAACATGGGATTCCAGCACCAAAATAAAAAGAAATCTTTTTAGTATACGTTATGGAGTTTAAATATTAAATATTTAATATTCTATAATTGTTTTCTTTTTCCCGTTAGCCAAACCAACAAGTTTATCACTTCCATTGACGCCCGAGTCACCAAAGTAAGTACTAAAAAGTGCAAACATTTATAAAAGGGAGGGGGGTTCAATAGATTTTGGCTACAGCAACTCCATTTCAGCTTGTTTTTATAAATGTGCCCTGTCTTCCAGTGATCCCAAGGGTTCCCCATTTGAGAACAAGACTATTGAACAAACCTTAAGTGTGGAACTCTCTGGAACTGCAGGTGAGAAATGGGGAGTGCTGGCTCTTCCTTTAAACATGGCTCGTGTGTGTGTTTGTTCATTTTAACATACCACATGTACACCAAGATCTCACAGAGGTCTCCAGCAGAGGAACTGCAGTGCAGTTTAGCATTGACTTTTTGTCCAATTACCCGAGAAGGAACATGTTTGAAAGTATGGCTCCAAACCTACACAAGAGAGCATAATTTCTGGGAAAATATGAATGAAACCATTTATCTGTTATACTTCCCCATTTCCCCATAGATTTGTGTACTGCTAAGCACCATCTTTCAAAGACAAACCCCACAGCACAGTGTAATAGATGTTACAGATGGAAAAGTTATGTCATCCAGTCTGTCTCCAGGCTGGTCTAGGGCTGTACGTGACTGCATGTTTCAGTGTTTTGTCAATTCTGGATTAATATATCACAAATAACAGCTTTCTCCTCTGCCACTGAAAAACTATTCCATAGCTTAGAGGTAATTTTTAAAATTGGTATTCATTTTATATTCTTCCCTTCTCTTTATTTCTTCTGTTAGCACACTTCACACAACCTCCCTTTATCCTCCTCCTCCTTTCAGATCCCTGGTGTTTGTACCTTTTGAAGATTTGTAGATTTTTTATCATGTGCTGGTTTAGTTCATGCACCACCCATTGCACTCATTTAATTCATCTGCTCTTTTTTCCGCTAAAGTCAACTCTTTCAGAGTCAGATCTGTTTTATTGCTTTCCTCTGAACTCTCTTTTGCCTCCATTTTCTGAAGTGTCCAGAACTGAGCACAAGAGCACACGCTGAGCTTCACCTGAGCTATTGCCAAGACAGTTTTCTTTCTCAGTTGTGTAATACTGAAAAATAAGAGATGTACTTGGCATGTGCTTCTTTCAGGGTAACAGTGGATTGTAAATTATGTGATCTCTAGCATTTTGGGGGGCATTGCAAAATATGTCTTCAGGTACCATAAATCAGCTTGGTGCCCCTAAATTCAGTGGCAGCTTTACACAAGAGCAGGCCCAAGCACTAGATTTGTGTATGTCCTTTGGGCTTTCACCTCCCTACAACCATCATTTCACTTTTTCAGAAACTTCTTCATTAGTTCAGCATTCAACATGCACACTTTCCTCTGCTGTGACCTGAAAACCTGCAGTCTTAATCATTCCTCCCATGACAAAAGGAAGCATCCTTCCAATGCACCTTCTTTTTGCAAACCCAACACAAACATAGCAAATTCACTGTATGCAGCAGGATAATCCTGTTCAGGGCCAGTAGGCCTGAAGCATGGAGAAGCCTTTTTTATCATTATTGGAGAGCAAATCTGCACGAGGGTGCCCATTTGTAAGCACACTGGTAAGTCAGTGCTTAGTGCTGCCAACTGAAAGGGGCAGATGAGGTGACTACAGCAGAGTGGTACAAGCAGTGATACAAGTTGAAATCACTGAAGGGAGCAGTGTTTTCTCCCAGCCAGAAAGGCAGCAGCCTGCTCGTCCCATCAGCTGACTAGACAGAAATTGGGAGTCGGTCTGACCCATGGATAGTCCTCTAATATCACCTCCATAATGGCAATGGGAATGGTCTTGGTATTACCAAATTCATTGCGTTCCATCAGCTGTGCACAGAGGAGGAAACAAAACAGCTCTGTAGTTGTCTTAGACAATATAACCAGGAGAACTAGAGTATTAAAAAATGCGTCAGAAGCTGTGAAACAGCACAACTGGACAAATAGGTGAACAGGAATGTTGTACTATGAAAACATGATTTTCTTTTCCTCTGGAAGTAAATAGAGTCTAGCTAGAAAATAAACTGATGATAATCAGGAAGAGTAAGAGTTGGTGGAGCGTGTGTGTCCAGGGAGTTGAGGCAGTGTTACCAAGCAGCGTACATGATGGTGGCTCTTGGACTTCATGTTGCACTTGCTCTGGTCTTCACAACGCCTGTGAGGAGGTTTCAGGAGATTGTATTTCATCACTTGGTAGCTGTATTAATCTCTGCCTTCACATACATGTAGATTTTATTTTTATATTTGTTTATGTATATAAATCTATAAAAAGATGAGTGGTTGTGCATGTCTTTTTAACTCATTTATATTGCAGTAGTGTCTTGTGTCATGAGTCTGCTTGTGCTGGAAGCAGACAAGTGCATAACAGAAACAACCTTGAGTACTGAAGAACTTACAGCGTATGTGAGTAAATCGTGGCAGAATTGGGACCCACTTCAGTTTTCAAAAAAAAAAAAAAAAAAGAAGGAAAAAAATAGTGGCAGTAGTGATTAATAATACCTTGGAGTTCTTAAGTGAGACCCTGGCAACTCCAAATTATATCCAGATAACCGCATTGCTCATTGTCCTTATATAGGGCAGCTTGCACTGTACAAGCACTATTTATTATAATTTAAATAGGAGTTGCCTTGATCTCACTGCCGAATTGAAAAGACCATTAGCAGTGCTGCTCGCACTATCGAAGCACAAAGTATTTTAATATAAATAGCAGCTCTCTTGATCTCTCTGCTGAAAACAACATTGGTTCCCTCACTGATGAATTAACTATAGAGTAGAAAAATAAATAAATAAAAGCATTTCCCACATGAGCCATCAATCTTCGTCACACGCACATTTTGGATTCATGTATCTAAAGGCAAACTGAAACCGTTCTCTTGCCGATGCTGTATCTTGCTTTACAACGGATTTGTTAGTAGTCGTGAATGTAACTTTGTCCTCCCTAAAACTGTCAAAACATTGATTTGTCAAATTACAAGGAACAAATATTTTTTTAAAGTGTTTTCAAGCCACACATAAGAATTCCTTGAATGCGCTTTAAATAAATGGCCTATGATAGAGGAATAAGCCCATTGCTATCTAAAATTCCAACTCCTGCAGCTGATTTCTAGTGCTATTCTAAGGAAAATGGACGAGAACATCATGATATGGAGGGAGTCCTAGGTGATGATAATGTAGTGGATGAAATTTCTGTGTAAGGTGAGTCTCATTCTGAGTAAGAGGCTCGCAAGAGGTCCTTCTCCCTTTGTTTCCACAGCTAGCTGCATTGCCAACCCTTTGCTAAAAGGCCGTGGGCTTGAACCTCTGTAATGTCTTCCAGGAACATGGGACGTTTCTGTGTCACTGCAAGACCTCTTTCCTCTTTGTTACCAGTCAGGTTGAGGGGGCACCTGCAGGCACAGGGACTAGGAGGATGACTCGCCCTCTGGAGGTGGCTGTGTTTCTCTTGGTGATAGAGGGCTCCTCAATGATTGTCTTAGACTTTCTGCTGAACTTCTAAATGCCAGAAGTTAGATGGTGTGGCGTGTTTGAAATTCAGCGCTCTCTGTTCTCTCAGTGTCTTTTTAAACCTACACTCCTAAATACTCAAAGCTATTATGTAAGTGAGTTTACACACTTAAGGCTCAATCAGTAACTGGAAGGCTATTTCCACCCTCTTATCTACAACAGGTGACTTGGTGAAAAGTCTCTCATTTGCACACAGATCCCTGTAATTTACCTAAGCATAAAACTCCTCACCCGTCTTTCTTGGGTGCAAAATTTGATTTCTCCAAAAAGATGACAGAAAAGCTTTATGAACACAATCAGCTTGAATAGTCATTTGGAATTCATGAGCATCCTTGAGGATACTTATACCCTGCTATTTGCCCACCTCTAGATCTGTGTTACCTCTTAGTTGTCAGAACAAATACTTAAAATCTGTCATATAAGAACATGTTTGACCTCAGAATGATTTCTCATAAAATGAGGTGTTAGATTCAGAGAGTTGTCCAGAGGGAATAGAATCTAGTAAATTATTTGATATTTTCAGGCGTCTGTGTTTATTCTCTGCAGCACTGACAACAGGATTAAACTGAATACTCAACAAGCGTGCAGTTTTTTATTATATGATGGCTATTTAATTTTGTTATATTTTCCTGGCTTCTGCAATCTTGTGCCACACAAAAGCTCTTCTGACTCTTTTACTGAATGAGCTGTTACCTTGTGTTCAGTGTTTTAAGTGGCCTTAAATAATGTTTCCCTTGACAATCCATTTTAAAACTTAAAAGGTATAAAAGAATTCATTTTCAATGCCTTTCAAAAGCCCAGTGCACATGTAAAAAGGTTCCAGGGCTGTGTTCCCCAAAAGACACTAATTCTCAGCCCCCTCAAAGCACAACAAACATCATCAAACATTTAAATGCTAACAGTTACAGTAGAGTTTTAGAAAGATCGGTGTCTGTGTAAAACAGCATTGCAAATCAGTCCTAAAATCTCAAGATGTCACATTTTATGCAAAGGCACTCCCCTAATTTCTGCTTATCAACCTAGCTGAGCTAAATGAGTTACTAAGGGTTTTTTTTAGTGGAGTTTTGGAATGTATCAAAAGTAGTTTCATTCTCCCAGAGACTTTCTTGAAAGAAGTCACTCGGGCAAGGTGGCAGAGTCGGCACACATGCAGACACCTTTTGTTGCACAGACACGGGGAAGTCGGTGCTGCTTCAGCAGCAACGCTGGCAAATCGATGTACGCTATTTTCAAGCACAAGATCACCGAGTGAGTTCATAGTATATAGACAGAGCAAGGCAAAGTGCAAACGTACCATTTACTGAAGCCATTCAATTAAAGAAAAGTCCCTACAAAGAAAATGGTTTTATAGCATGTCATGAAAAAATACTTGCCTTTTACTTTAAAAAGAAAAAGACTGTTTAAGGGGGTTGATTGTAGAGTATGTACCACTTCTAACAGATTTGCTGTGCAGAAGTACATAAGTGTGAGTGATGTAGAGGTACTTGTTTATTATAGAGCACATTTCAATGCAGTAATCATAAATATTGCTAAGGTTGTGCTCTGTTGAAATATGACCTACATACTCTTGATTGTTTGTGTTACGTGATTTGTCTGACACCCATTACATTCTGGGTAATGGCAGCCATTTGTTGCTGTGCACAGCAGGCTCTTTTGACAAAAGAAAATAGGCAGCAATAAAAAAGCTATAGTCTGAATTACATTCTGCACAGCGCTGCACTGCTGAGAGTTTGTGCAAGTGTGTTAACAATGCTCTGAACTGCCTCTTGTCAGCTTTCAGCCCGTAATGGCCATCTGTCCTTCCATAAATCTGTCAAAACCTGCTAAGTTCAAGAGAGAGCACAGAATATACCTTGTACTGTCAACGCTAAAATGTACACACTGGTGGAGAAATCGGCACATATGAAATATTCCAACGGTTATAGAATATTGTAACGCCGTTGATGTGGGATCATGGCCCTCGGTGAAGATTACCAGGGATTAGTGTGAAGATGAGCAAGTGTGCAGCCAGCTGGTTTTCTCAAAGTTCACAGTTTGGAGATTGGTCATGAGACACGCCGAAGGTGGACTCCATAGCAGTGACATGAATTCAAAACTTCATTCCCTCCTCCATGCCCTGATGGAGGTTTGTTCAAAAGTTAAAAGAACATTTTCCAACTTCTATCTGTTTCTACTTGCCTGTGCACTTCCTGCTTCTGCTGAAAACCAGGAAAAAAGCCAAAATGCCACGAGGAAGCCCTTTCTTAGGCTGTCCCCAGCACAGTTCTGCCAGCAAGAGAAGTGCCAGTAAATTTAGCTTAGTCTGTACTTTTGCAAGGGTTTTTTTTGCTAGGGTTTTTTTTTTCCCCTCCTCTAAAGATTGTTGGACTCCTTGTCAGGCTTCTGGAAATCGTTGTGCTCGGTGTTTAGCTTGCTTCCTGCCAGGGCTAGCTTTAAAGAAGTGGAAATGGAAACAATATTTTACTTTGAATATTGGATTATCTCTGGGGTTTCTTTGCCTGAAATTCTTAAATATGCATGATCATTGTGGAGTGGTTGTATTTCTGCTTCATTCTTTCTTCAAAACTACATCCAAAAAATCAGTAACTAACCCCAGAGCTTCTCATGGGCTGTATAATTTCATGAGTAAAAGTGACAGTTCTAAATTCTTTATCTAGAAAACAGTCTTTGCTTACTCAAATCTTTGTTGAATCTGAGCCTGAAGTTTTAAACCAGAAATTATTACTGCAGAATTTTGAAGAGGACTGTTCTCTTCATTTTACCAAAAAATCATTTGGTAGTCAAAAATATTTGTTAGTGAGGAGGTGGATGAGGTGTGAAATACATACTGCTGACTCAAGTGAATTTTCAGGAAGGAAGAAAAAATTGAGGACTCAAATTAAAGCAAGTAGTTTAACAGTGATGGCTTTGCACAAAACTTTTTCACTATTAAATTCAAATTTGAGGTAACTAGAGTTTTAGGTGTCATTATCCTTGCCTCAGTTTCCCTGACTTCTGTGGCATTAGGCAAAGTCTTCACATAGCCACGGGTGGCTCATAAACATTTTTTCCAAACGTTCAGGCAAAATCAAGCTTCTCTCTCACATCAAGTATTCATGCCTTGGTACTCCTATCTTCTTTTTTTCTGGAACAAATTCATTGCAGCTAATGCAATGGGACTCCCAGTCTCCATTTATGCTCCTTAGGGAGCACTATGCATTGATGGACACTTCTCCTTCTTTACAGCAAAACACTACAAAACGTGTTCTGTTTGCATTGATCTGCTGAGCTCTGTTGCGTGGTTAAAAATACAAAACAAGACTCTATCGCCATGTTTGAAATACACATTTCCTGTAAGTGTGTCTGCCCTCTCTTTTCATTCTTGCTAAGGAAGTAACGGAAAGCTCATTGCTTGGGCTAGAAGAAGAAATCTTGGGCAGCATCAGCCTCTGGAGTGCTTAAGGATGATCTGGGTTATCTAGGAGAACTCCCTAATCTCGGTCTAATTCGTTTAATTTTAAGCACATATACTTCTGAATTACATTAGGGTCAATTGGATGGAAGCAAATTTTTCAAACATAACATACTAAGTACCTTCCTGAAGAGTAATTATTTCCTGAAGAGTGGCTGCAGTTTGCTATTACTCTGCCCTGGTGTCCTGGGTTATCCTTTTGTACAGTCTGAAGAAATTCTATGATTTCTATAGAAAATATTGAGAGTTATATTTTACTCTTATAAAAATAATTGGAAGATGCTACTTCGGTTCCCTGGTTTTACTGGAATGGGCTGTAGTCCTTCCTGCAATTTTGTCTCACCATAGTGATATAATCTATTACAGTTATGTGAACAATCCTGGTAGTTAGTGGTATCTTTAGTCTTTGAATACTTACCTGTTTCGACTCCTTACTTCATGACTCTCACTAATATTTAGTTCTAAATGCAGTGGTTCATTACAGTTGCAGTTGTCCTATTGTTCACTTGGGTTTCAGTTGCAGAACCACATTTCAGGTAAAATGTGTTAGTTAGGCTTACATGAATGTATTATACATACATTAGCAATGGTTTACTAAGTTAATGAACTGTGGAGACAAAGAGTCATTGCAGTCGAGTTGTAGAGTTGCTGTACTTCCTTGCATTCAAGTTCTGTGTCCCACCGAGGTTCCTTTGGTAGCACTCATTTATTTTTCTCGGGCTTGCTTTTATTCAGGTTTTTGTCTGCTAATTTCTTTAGGTTTTTGACAGTGCCAGTCTTTTGACTTTTGATTTTTATATCAAAATCTTTTTGATTTTTAACAAAAAAGTCTTTTGGTTTTTATCTCTTGATCTTTTCTATCAAAATCTGCAGAGAGAGAGGCGGATGTCATGGAGGAAGGGAAGGGGCAGAAATGATGCTGAAGATTAATGGCAATGCATTAGTACTGTTGCTATTGTTGTCACTAGACCTTTGGTGTCTCATACCCTAAACACTCTTATTCCCAGTATTAGTAGTGTTAAATTAAAGTGACACAGAATGGGTCTTGCTTTGTATCTGTTTTAAAGAAGCACTCAAGCTGCCTTTATAAACATTGTATGTGTGCTAAAAAGTATTCTGTTCCTCCTTTTTTTCCCCTTAGGCCTAACTCCACCTACGACCCCTCCTCATAAAGCCAACCAGGATAATCCTTTTAGGACTTCACCTAAGCCGAAGTCATCATGCAAGACTGTTGTACCACCTTCAAAAAAGCCCCGCTATAGTGAGTCTTCCGGTTCTCAAGGAAATAACCCAATCAAGAAGGGTCCAGAACAGTCTGAGCTGTATGCACAGCTTAGCAAGACTACAGTACTGTCCAGTGGACATGAGGAGAGAAAGACAAAACGGCCCAGTTTGCGGCTGTTTGGTGACCATGACTACTGTCAATCTGTGAATTCAAAATCGGAAATACACATTAAAATATCCCAGGAACTTCAGGACTCCAGAAAACTAGAATTTAAGGATTCTTCACCTGGGTGGCAGTGTCAGATTTGTTCTTCTTTAGAACAAGACCAGTATTTCAAGAAAGAGACTTTACAGACAAGTAAGCAGGGATCCCATGGTAATAACAGAAAACAGCTCCAAGACCAGGAAATTCGGGCTGAACTGAATAAGCATTTTGGTCACCCCAGCCAAGCTGTTTTTGATGAAGAAGCAGATAAGACCAGAGAACTAAGGGACAGTGATTACAGTAACGAACAATTCTCCAAACTACCTATGTTTATAAATTCAGGACTAGCAATGGATGGTCTCTTTGATGACAGTGAAGATGAAAGTGATAAACTATGCTACCCTTGGGATGGGACACAAGCCTATTCATTATTTGATGTATCGCCTTCTTGCTCTTCTTTTAACTCTCCATGCAGAGATTCAGTGTCTCCACCCAAATCCTTATTTTCTCAAAGATCCCAAAGGACACGCTCTAGATCAAGGTCCTTTCCTCAACGCAGGTCTTGTTCCCGTTCTCCATATTCCCGATCGAGATCAAGGTCGCCCTGTAGTAGATCCTCTTCAAGGTACGGTACAGCAAATTTATGTGTCATCATCATAGTTAATAAGAAGGAAACCAGCAAAAACATAAAGCAACTTAAAGGAAAGAAAGAAAAAACATGAAATAACTTAATCCAGTGTAACTCGTTCTATCGCTCCTGAGCTGATTAACTCTGAAGGTTACGGGGTTGCTACAGAAACACTTGTTGCCGTTATCCTTTAAATTTGCCAAGTTTACGCTTTCTGAGTGGAGCCAGTCAGGTCAGCGGCAGAGCAATTGGTGAGAGATGTACACAACTAACCTTTCCCATTATCTGCGAGCTGCCCGGTGCCAATCTAGCTGCAGTCCCTATCAGATGAAGTTGACAGTGGCTGACTCTCTGCTCTGTGTTAGCCTCAATAAGGAACATTACAGAAGGGCAGGGGGGGAAATCGCTTGAGGCCCCTTAGTTGAGTAGGAGATCGCAAACTGTCACTGGAAAATCTCACTGTGGTAGCTTAGAAGAAATTGTAAGTTCGTCAAAGAGGTAGAAGATGGCGTCCATAGATTCAAACTGAATGACAGGGGTGAATGTGTTTCTTCTGCAGATCTTGTTGCTATTATGAGTCCAGCCACTGTAGACACCGAGCATACAGAAGTTCTCCCTTACGTGCAAGATCGCGATCCAGATCACCGTACAGTCGCAGACCCAGGTAGTGCATTTTGCCAGCATCTGGTTTGCTTTGCAGCTCGTTCTCAAAAGATAATGAAGCATTACAGAAATTGTATTACTAACTTTACATTCACAAATGCAGGTGCTTGATTTAATGACTAAGTTATGTTTCCTAGATATGACAGCTATGAGGAATATCAGCATGAAAGGCTGAAGAGGGAAGAATACCGCAAAGAGTATGAAAAACGGGAATCTGAAAGGGCCAAACAAAGGGAGAGACAGAGGCAGAAAGCAATTGTAAGCACTGTGAAGATAACTTTCATTTTGAAATAGATTTCTGTTTCTTTTCATAGATTTCTAAAGCTAGAACTCAGACTTTATTTTCTTTCTTTTTTATAACAGAAAAAACAAGATACAAAAATCTGCTTACATGTATGTCTTAGTATTTCGAATTTCATGCAAATATGTGTTTTCATAACAATTTGTGTTTTGATGTTACAATACTAATTTTTTCAGGTTCTATAAATTGCAACTCTCCAAGGTTTTCACAGTCAACAGATATAAAGGGCTTACTAGAAAAAGGTTTCATCCCAGACAACAGACAGTTAAAAGCGAACCAGTCTATTTCTTATATAGATCTATCAGTGAACCTGCATTTTATACTATATATCACCTACCAGAGTGCCAGTAATCAATGTCTATTTTCTATATTTCTGGTTTTTTACATAAGCAATATAAGGAGTCAGCTTACATACTGATCGCTGAACTTTCATAGTAGCTGTAATTGTCTATACAGAGTGTGCAGATAACAGAATTCAAAACTGGGATCCAAAGGCATGAGTTTAATTTTTTTTTTTCCTGTCTATGACTCGGTTAATTTTTAAGTTATTTTTAGCAAAATAAATAGTCTGAAGACATGGTGCAATTTAAAAATGTCACTTAACACTGGCCCTTTCATAATGAATATGTATTATTTAATTATTTTGTTCATCAATGTTCTGTGTGAAACAACTGAAATACCTGAGGCAAAGGAAATACCCATGTGGGGATGAGCAACTCCCTTGGCTGTTGTAGCAGTAGGACAGAAGAATGCCTATTAAACGGACAGGTGGCTTTTGCCCCTTTTTAGTTCCCCATTGGCAACTGCATGATGGTTTTGATAAATTGGGAGCTGCTGTAAATCGGGACTCCTCTTGTAGTTGTTAAGCCCATTTGGTGGCTCACCTTAACATTTTCCACTTGGTTTTCTGTGTCCTGCTCTTTCCGTTCAGTTGTACCTTCACTGCTGTTCTGGCTGTGCTCTGGGTCTTGCATGAAGTGGTACAGACTGGGACACTTCATCTTTGTTTCCAGATTTTCCCTTAGTGCTCTGTCCAGGGCTCACCAAAATAAATAGGTCTTTTTTCCAGTGCCTTTAGTGGACTTTGTAGTAAAAGGTGATTTGTCACACCCTCGGCAGCATTTCTCCTAATACTTATACCTACACAACTGGGAGTGTGTAGAGATTGACAGAGACTGGTGTAGTCTTCAGCAACGAGAAGTTCTGGGAGAGAATAGACACCTTTATTTTCTGATTTTTGTCTCTGCTACTATTGTTCTTAGTGTGCTTCATCAAATCATTTCGCTTTTCCCTGCTTCAGGTGCCCTATCTACAAAGTGTGGGTGATAGGTGTATTTTGTAAAGCATGAGATTTAGAGCTATAACATGCTCTGCTGTGCTGATCTGAAACTCAGTGAAGGCAATGGAACAATTTTGCTTGGCTTCAGACAGGGCTATATTTAAGTCAATTGTTGCAGTTAGTTTTAAAATATCTGGCTTCCATCTGCTTAGAGATGAACACTACCTTCCAGCAATTGTAACTTATGCTGGCTGTTCTCTCTTAGATCTAACACAAATTGGAGATTCAAGTAGACGTCTGTCATGGGTGTATCTTGCTACTTCTCAATTACTGTACCTTACCGGTATAAATAAATATGAATCCTGCTGCAAAGGTAGAAAATTTGATTTAGTTTAAAACAAATAAGTATTTGGCAAGTAGCTAATCAAAAGAAAAGGGAAAAAGGAAAGAAAAGAAACTTAAAAAGCTCCAGATATGCTGCATCATAACTTCCTGTGTTAAAAATTTTAGACGTTTCAAAACCAAGGTTGAATTTATTTTCTTTCTAAAGTAAGCATTGTCATGATAATTAACTTCATTAATGAAATTATTTATTAATAAACATAAATAAGTCAGAACTAAAAAATAAATATCAATAAACAGAACATGGCAAAAACTTAAAATCCAGTCACCTGTATAAGAGCTGCAGGAGATGTAGATGAAATCCTATTAACTTCTTTATCCAAAGTTTATCAGTGCTTTTACTTTAAAAATCTGTATTGAATCATGCCAGTTTATTCCTTGTGCAAATAAGTAGGGGTTAGGGGACAGCAGAGAAAGGGAAGCCCTGATCCCATGAAGTCAGTGATAAAACTTTTATTATTTCTAGCATTCTCTGCTCCTTTTCTTACTCCTTTTGGCTTATGAGTCTCTTTTGTGTTACTCTTCTCTTTCTTGAGGGATTCAACTCAACTCATTTATTGTTCAGCCACAAGAATCTCCTCTCTCTTTCCTTGAACTCTTTCCACAGTCCCATAAATTTAGATTTCTTTGCTCTCTGCGTTGGGGAATTTTTTATTTTCTTTCTAGCCCATTCTCGTGCTGCCAGAACTGATTCATGGCCACATACCTCCAGATACTGTTAAAAGAATGGCCCAAAGATTGGGCAGTACTAATGTCTCAGGTGTTACACAGGGTAGGTGGCTTTTCTTCATGAGAAGCACCGTGCTATGATCTCAGGAGTTAGTTGTAGAAAGGATGCACAGCGGAGACGGAACAGAAGTTATGACTGAGCTAAAAGCCATCAGGTATTATTGGTTCAATGTCTAGCATTAGTCTCCATGTGACAACAAGAGCAGGAGACCTAGGAAAAAGAAATGAGAAAAAATGTCACATATTTTAATCTGTCAAAACCATATGTGCAGCAATGCCCTCTGATTGTGCAGGCACCTTCTATTTTGGCAGACGTGAAGGCATATTGGCAGAATGCTGAGGAGGCTTGTTTTAGAAGCCTGTGCTCATGCTATATGGCGGAGGCGTGTTTAAATGGCTGCCCCTTCAGTCTTGCACACAACACCTTCACTGCAGTAGCTTCAGATCAGTTAGAAGCCAGGGCTCGCATTTCCCTGTATGTCTAGACTTACAGCTATATACAGGTGGCTTGACTTCAAAAGGTACTGTGATATTCTTCTCCTCTTCCTTTTTTTCTTTTCCCCTCTCCAGTTACTGGAGATTCAGTGCCTTTTTTGTATATTGGGGTCTTAATTTTGAGCAGTCATGCTTGAAAAATATGGGCTGAGCCCACAAGACATTTTCCGGTTAGAGAGTCAGAAAAATATTTTTATCATTCATTGATTCATTTATTTATACTTTTGATTGTGATGCCTTTGCTAACTGAACAAATGTTAGCATAGCTTAGTTTGATCTTGACTTGATTTATTTCACTGGGTCCCCATTTTGTTTTAGAATGGGTCCTCATTGAACGTAAGGATGGTCTGCCACCGAAACTTACTTAACTTTATAACGTTAACCAGATCATAGTGGAGACACATTCATCATGAAACTTGAGGAGCAACTGCAGGACAGGACAGTCTACTTAGGGCTTTGTAGAAACTGGGATCAAACCCCCAACCAAGGCAGATCACAGTGATTTGCCAAAAAGACTGAGGGCCTTTTTTCTTCTGATACATCCCAGGAAATTTCTGAGTTATGTGGCTTTTTACTCCAGCAGCTCATTAGACCATGCGGCAAATACTTTCCAAGGCATGGCGTCAAAAGTACAGTTAGCACATTTCAATTCTGGAGTCACCAGTTCGTGGTTCCCCATTGACATGGTGCACCAGGGCTGGGAGGTTAAACTGCCGGATGAGCAGCCTCGTGTTCTGGATCTCCGCTACTCTGCTGCTCTGGCCACGGTACTGACTTACGGTCACATCCTCCCTGCAGCTCATTTACTGCGTGCGCTGGCTGCTGCCAGGAGGTGCTAACAAAATCAGCTTTTATACCTGAGTAGAAAATTACTATTAACATTACTACTTTTCATTTCTAAGTGGTGACAGCCTCCATGAGACAAGTATCAAGAGTCCCTGTCCCAGAGAGCTTACGGACGTAAGAAGATAAATGCGCTGTGAGGCCACTGTAGTGGAAAGAAACACATGGTTTCAAAGAAAATAAATTGCTCTACAACAGGAAGGCAGGAGAAGGGTGGTTTCATAAATGAGTGCTTGGCTTCTCTAAAGTCTAAAACCAGAGTCAGCCTATAATGGAGTGCATTTCCACTAATGAAGGATCCAATGTACGTTGTATATTTAGTTTGGATTTTTTTGTCGTTGCTCATCTTGATGGCCTTGATCCCAGCACTCTAACTTTGCTGTATGAGTTGCTGAAAATGTATCAAATGGGTTACCTAAATCTTGAGGTTTACTGGTCCATCATTATTCTTCTAGCAGTCACCATGGAGTGTGGCTGAACTGTTTCAGTCCTCAGTTAGCCACACAGCAGCAGTTGACAATTTTGTGCAATGTTCTTTCTTTTTTTTCCAGTTTTCATGATTCTTCCTTTTGCCATTCATACTTGCCCACAAGTCATACTTATTCTTCTTTAATACAGAATCTAATCTATATTATTACGTCAGACTCCTAAGCTTTAATGGCTTTTTCCATCCATAGCATTTCTATTTTTTAAACTCTGTCCAACCATTCCCATTGCACTTTCAAAATGGTGTTTGGCCTCCAGCTCTAAGGATAAAAGTCTTCATGGCTTTCTACTGGAAGAGGAGAGAAGTCACTTGTCATGGAAGGCAACACAGGCACGGGGCTTGCACCCAGCCAGACGCCCATGCTGGAGGTAGCAGCAGAGCCTTTGACAAGCCCATGGCACACACCAGCTTTAAAATGCCTCTGGATTTCTTCTCTCAGCTTCACATAAAGCGTTATCTGGCTCTTGGAGAGCTAGATATGCACCACGGATGTGCAGACAAAAAGCGGTAGGGAAAATGGGGACAGCAGCACTATGCGGTGTTACCTTTGGGGTGGCTGCCTTCAGTTCCCACAGACGCTGCTTAGCAGCACCACGGGCAGGCAAAGCAAACAACTGTTGGGTGAAGAAGCCTAGTACAAAAAACCATGCAAAAACTAGTACATCTAATGGTCTGTGCTTTAGTTCCTTGCGAAATAAAAGATTAAGAATGAGGAAGGGGAAACAAAGTTTTGGAGGAAGCCTTTGCTAGAGAAAAAGATCCTTAGCATCAGTGAATGTTTTGCAGGATGAGTGGTCCCTTTATTGACCCGTAGATATGTAAGGTATATCCTGGTCCTGTTTTCTCAAGTTTTGGCGTTCTAATGCTTTAGTATTTTCATTTGAGACTTGAAATACTGCTTTTCAGTCTGAGATTTTCTGCCACATCTGCCTATTCAAATGTTTTTACTGCAAGGAAGAAAGCAAGATTATGAAGAAGGAGCTTTAGATAAATGGAAAGAAGACAGACATGTTGGGCCTGAGGGAGTTGGCTGGACTCTTCTTTCTTCCTTTTTTTACCTGGCAAAGCAATGAACTACACTTAAAGCTTACGATGCAAAATAAATCATCTGCGCTTTTGGGAGGGAAATATGAACAGTATCTTCTGGAGTTTCCTGCAGGTTCCCTTTGCCCGCATTAAATTGAAAACAAAAGCTTTTCTCTGCTGTTCTCTAGGTTTCGAAGTCATACATCATCTCCTCTAACAAGTGCAGTAAAAAGCATACTTAATATGCACGTATGGACTTACGCATGTAACGTATTATAATATAAAGGTCTTTAACATTTAGAGATATATTGTAATCTTGTTAGACTTGTATAGCTCTTATTATTAATGGGAATAAAAGGAGGTGTCTCTGTGAATACAAATACATTCTTTATAATTGCTTTAAATAAACCAAAGTTAACCAAGACAAAGACAACGCTGTATGAATCCTGTGTTCTCCAGTATCTTACACCATCATGGCACTCTGCTTAAAAAAAAAATACTTGAACACATCTCGTCATGTGTGCACACTGGAGGACATATGGTGCATTTCAGCTTTAAATTTGAATTTCCTTATTTTTGCAGGTTTAACTTATTCCCTTAATGATAGTTTAACAGGCTTTTTTTTAATTGTTCAGTTTTGTTTTATTACAGTTGTCTTAAAGGCATATTAGAGATATAAAAGTTATTAGAGAATAGAAGAAGGAAAGATTGCGCAGGCATGCACACAGACTTACGGAATTATTTCCATCACACTGTAATATAACAATCTCCATGTCAGTGAGTGAAACATTATGTTTTTTCAGTTGAGATGTATTATCTCAGCTAAAGTATATTAGACAGTCTGCTATGTTATGTTCTGCTCCATCTGGTCAGTCATTTAGGTTCAATAGCAAGTATCAATGGAATTGTTTCTTATCAAGTGTTTCAGTGCGGTTAAATCCTTGATTTGGTAAAACAGTCTGAAAAAGTAATTACTGTGCATATGCAGATTTTCCTGTTTTTGAAGTTTATGGCACCCAACCATACTGAAAGTAAGCAGAATTAGAATGGGGGAAATGGAAGAAATGCAGATTTCTATTGCTTGCACTCTACAGTCCCTAGTTCGCAGCAGCCCTACCCAAACTCCTCTGTCAGGAGGGTCAGGGCTCTGGACTGGGACACAGCAGAGAGAGAGAGAAAAAGCAGCAGCTGTCTGAAAAGTACCCCTCTTTCCTAAATTTATGGCCACCAATGAGCACACTTGTCCTTCTTTTAGCCATGCTAGCTTTTCCAAACTGCACTGCTATGGCAGAGAACAAGGGCAGCTTTTGGACCACGCACTTTGGAAAGCATAGCATTCAAAAATGAAAGTGTCTGTCCCAGCAGGGTTATAGAGGACTACAAAGGCAGTCACCTTGGTTCCTTACATAATCAGAAGAGGCAGTAGTTTCAAGCATCTAAATGAGATACTTACCTGATCCCATTGATGAAGGAGAGCATATACATACTTTGGTAGAGCAATGAGGGACTCCGCTGGGCTGACCAGGGAGCTGTAAAGGACCCAGGTGGTTCCAGTGGTCACTTCTTGTGCCATAACTTAGTGGGTAGGGCTTTTGGGTAGGAGCATTTGATTCTTGGATCTCTGTTTTCTGGAGCTTTAAACTCACTTTCATTTCTCAGGAGCTTAGACTAACTGGATCTGAGCCCCTGAGGTTTGTGAGGCCAGGAAAAGTCAGCAAAAATAGTTGACTGAGTGTGCTAGTGAGAAGGAGTTTCTGTTGGGAGGCAGATATATTATTTTCAGCTTCTTGCTGCAGGAATTGTTTATATATTTTGCATTAAAAAGTTCCTGGGAGCAGAGTGCTCCCCTGGGAACAGGGTGCCAAGATTTTGGGCCCTCATAGCTAAGAGTTCTGATGGTCCCTTTACCCCAAATGAGTGCTCAAACAAATAAAGAAGAGGCATCAGGATCATTTCTGTTTCTACATGTGTTTTGGTCTGATCTCAATCCTATTGTCCGTGGTTCAAGAATGACTAGTGCCTTATGCCTCTGTGGGGACTCATAGAAAAGATACATTTCGTGCTATATCTGAATTGTAACACTATAAGCTACCTGTCTCTTCAGGCTAGGATGTTTCTGAGCAGGAATTCAAGTCTATATTTAGATCCCTGGAGCCTTTTGCATCGCACAGTTGAGGTGCCATTAGCCTTTAGGCACCTTCAGGTTACAGTAGTCATGAATTCTCAGCAGTCAGTATAGCTCCTTCAGCGTTCGGCACCTAAATTCCGCGCAAGTCTCAGGTGCAAAAGCTGATGGTTTAAACTGACATTGCTCCTCTGAGTGACAGATTTACGCCAGCTGAGAATGTGGTTCGATTTATTGGACAAATGTGCGGGCATGTGAGGGATGAGCAGTAGGGCCAGGAGTGCCAGGGCTCTTCAGGACAGAGGCAATCTGAGACAGGAAGGCTGAGCACCAAGCCATGTGTAGCTGGTGCTTCTTTGCCCTGATTACCTTAAGGTCAGTGTTTTGAAGACCTCGTTTTGCCTTTTGCTTTGCTTGGAGCTCACTAAATGGCTCTACCCTCAGTAAAGCGTTCATCCAAAAATTCATAAAGTGACTCTCACAGGGTTTCCCAGCCCTTCTGCTGAGCATTTCCACTCAGGAAGGAAGGATATGACCATGACTTGATTGTTTTAAAAGTATCTTTGATGTTTTGCTCCAAGTGTGGAAGGAACATGCAAATGATACCCTAGCTTGTAAAAATCAGGGACTTCAGTCAGGTTCTTTCTCCAAAGAAACCAAAAGGTAATGGTGACCACAGGATATACTTTATTGTCCTGCCTTCCCCCCAGAAATACTTATTTTAATAAAAGTCATCGTCTGGACCCCTAACAGTTTTCCTCTGTTTTAAGGTATGGATTATGGTGGAACAGCTGAATGCAGGATGAATCATCTATTGAGTCATCTGAGTGTATAATGTTATGTTTGTAACACATTTTGTTATGTCTGTGGTACATTTGTGCAATTATTGTGTTACTTTGTACTACTCCACAACTAAGATGGGTTTTGCCTGGTATTGAGAAGATGGCAAGAGAAAGGGAGCTCCTGGTTCGGAAGAATATACAGTCTTGGAGGGGAAGTGGTAGAAGGGGTGGAAGGGAAGAAGGTGCAGTAGGATGCAAAGGGAGCTCTCTTTCAGTGTATAGTAGAACAGTGATAGCAAGCAGTGAAACCTTCCAAGAGCACACCACCTGACAAATGTAGTGTCATTTAAATACCTTAGATGCTTTCCAGGAGAGAACTATTTCACTTACTAACTAGCAAGATGCAGTAGGTCTTCCACAAGAGACTGTTACTATAATTATGCATCCTCTGCACATCCATGTGTGTGTATTTGCATGCATATATGTATAGGTTCATCTCTATTACACATTTGTTAAAAATATGCCTTCCCTGTTGCTGTTTCTCAACAGGAAGAACGTCGTGTGATTTATCTGGGTAAAATCAGACCTGACACAACCCGAACAGAACTGAGGGACCGGTTTGAAGTTTTTGGTGAAATTGAGGAGTGCACAGTAAATTTGCGGGATGATGGGTAAGAACTTTTGAGATTACTTCTTGTTTGGGAGCTGCCATATGTAAAAAATTACGGCAGTAAGATTACTGGTATGGGAGTTACCAATGTAAGTGCTGTGACAGATGACATGCTGAGTTCAAAACCTTATTTATTTTCTTTCATCCTTATTTATTAATCTTGCTAGTTGAGATTTCCTGTCCCAGAAATAAGTATTTAGCTGCATGACAGGACAATCATGCTGATAAATGGATGCAGTACTTCTGGCATTTCCACTGCTGGATCTCCTGCAAGTTCTTGCTTTCAGGAAGGGGTTACACTAATGTGCGTTAACTATTTTCAGCTTTTGTTCACAACTGTGTTTTTCAATTGCAGAGACAGCTATGGTTTCATCACCTACCGCTATACTTGTGACGCCTTTGCTGCTCTTGAAAATGGATACACTTTACGCAGGTCAAATGAACCTGACTTTGAGCTGTACTTCTGTGGACGCAAGCAATTTTGCAAGTCTAACTATGCAGACCTAGGTAGGTATTTTGCTCTATGTGAATTAAAGTACATAACTGGACATAACATAACATAACTGTAACTCGGGAGAATTTAGGGTTTGCTTCTTTTGTGTTTGCTGCGTACATTATTTAAATGATTGGGGGGGTTTAAAGGAAGTGGTTTTCACTTGCTGCAAGAAATTTAAAAGTCTGCTAATCTGAGCTCTAATCTGAGCTGGCTTCTTTGAGATATTTTAGACTGTGAAAATTCTTTTAAAGCCCATTTCCATCATTATCAAAAATAAGTGCCCGATATTCAATAATGGATTTCCATATTTAAACGATAGCACCACAGAAACCTCCTGCATGCTTTACTATTCATTGCTATGCTATCACTGCTTGGTTCTAATACCTGATTTATTTATATGAGCGATAAACAGAGAACAAAGTGGATGCCTCACCCCCAAAAATTAATTCTGATTCTTACTTTGCCATGAGTTGAGCTTAGATGTGTAGGACTTGCCAGAGACGCTCCTTAAACACAACTCATAGTTTCTCAGGTTTGAAAGCTAGAAGGGCCTGTGACCAAATCTGACCCTTAGTATAGCAAAGGCCACGGATCTCAACTAGTGGTTCTCAAATCGTGCATAAGCATCTATGTATGAAGGTGTCTCCTTGCACGGAATTCCAGTCATGATGTAAGAGGCTCCAGCCTGTGGAGAGCTTAGCAAATCTCTTGGTGTTTGCTGTCCCGCTGATGTGGGGCAGTATGCATACAGTCTCCAGACCCCAGTATGCTGTGGTAACTCCAGTCCCAAGTGTGCATACTGGCTGCGATAACACATCTGGGTCTGTCCTAGTCCTGTCTGGGCAAAAATGTATGGTTCTGTCCTACACGCTGGGTCACGGTGTGATGCTTCCCCTTGCAAGGATGTTTGGAAATGTTCAAAGTCTTACAGAAGGAATACTGATGTTAAGTATATGCATAAAGAGACCATTCAGACTACCAAAACATCCTCTGTAATATTATAATATATTATAAACTCACCTCTTATTTAATTACCTTTTAAAATGTATCGTATTCATTAAGTGTTAAAACTTTCCTAATACCTGTATAAATAGACTAAAGGTATGGGAGATACTCTTTTCTGAATAACATAGCAAGAGACATTTTGCCATTGAATCTATATTAATCAGATACTGTGTTTTTTAATGAATAAATGACCACAGTTATTAAAATCTCCCATAACCCTGTAACACAGTGCTAATGAAATCTTGTATGTGCTGCCCTCGGCTTTGTACAGTGCAGGAAGTGAATACAGGTATATTTTTTCTAACCAATTGATGTCTTTTCAGAATAAATGATAAAGATGATACGCATTGTTCACAATGAATATACTATAATTCACTTCAGTGGCTAAACAGATAATGTAAAGTTAAGAAAAGGCAATTGACTGCTGAAGAGATATAGGGTTGATGTTGAAAATATAAAAGGTAGCAAGGCATTTGTCGAAATGGAGGCTGATAAAAACAGTAAAACCAGATTGAAGTCTTGACTTGATTTGACTTATCTTCAGCAGTGGAAGCCAGGGTCGTCTCTGTATCTCAGAAAATCTGGGGTTTAAAATAAGTTGTCTGAAGGGAACCCTCTTGAACATTATTCACCACTGGGAGTATTCCCTGGCAGGTCTCTCCATACTGAGTGGGATTCCCAGAGTATCTGTGAGCAGAGTATTTTCACTTTGTCCTGCTGACAGCTTGAGCTTCTGTACTGCATTCCCTGTATTTTGCAGAGTATCTGATAGAGCTACATAAGGAAATGGCAGGATGAACTTTAAAATTCATGAGCTAGTACAAGGACAGAGAGAATTAATCAGCCTTGGGTTGAGTACAGAAGAAAGAAAACACTTGAAAATAGTAGTCAGAAGTTTAACACCTCTCCTCTGTGAGAAGGTATTGTCTTAACAGAACTTGTAATGAACATTTAATGCACAGTGTGTCTTATAGTGGTAGATGGGGAGTTCTGATTAATTCAACACAAGAAATGGCAAGAAAAGGGCACTCTCGTAAAGGAGCTGTGACACAGGAACTGGGGAAAGTCAGTGTTAAGCAGGGATGACTCCAAAAGAAAATTCAGTGTTTGCAGCCATGTCAATAATGGCCGTACTGGACCTGTACGGCCATAAACGTACAATCCCTCCTCTGCGCTAGGAACAGACTGACGTCTGTGTCTGAGCAGCTAGCAAAGCTGGAGGACGCATCACAGGTCACAGGAGCTGGACCATTACTGCTGCTATGACTTACCGCGTATTCTGCAAAAAGCTGAGGAGCCCACCTGAGATTGCTTGAACGGCGGTGCAGAGGCCATGCCCTTAATTGCTCACACTCTAAACAAGCAAACCCCCAAAAAACCAGAGTGGAAGCAAAACCAGAGATTCAGGCAAGCGTAGTGACTTGTACAAGACTCTGAGGCAGGGCAGGCAGAAGCAGCAGTGTTCCCTGCGCGGTGCCCGCAGGCTGCCCTGGCTTTCTGCAGAACCATCCCCCTATTACCTTTCTCAGGAGAAGTAAGTCTTGGATATTGCATGGTGGAGTTTTGGGTAAAGCATCTGTGAAGATTCTCTGGACTACTGTAAGACCTATACATAGCAGTGTGTCGGTGCTCAAGTCCTTGGAGAAACTGTTTTGAGTTTACCTGCTCTATATGCACGTGGAATTTACGGTTCTTCCCTACTGCTGCTGATGTGTTCCGTTTTTGCTAAGTCCTGCTTCTTACCAGAAAGCTCTGTCCATACCTAAAGCTTCTCTGACGAGGTTTCTGGGTTTTTGTCGTCCCATAAAGTTGTGGTTGTAAGCAGATTGTTTCTGCAGTGCCTTGTTCATACCGTTGTACAGAGAAAATAATATAAGTACTCGCTAATGGTTCTTGCCTCTTACCTAAACTTGCATCCTTTGGGTTTCAGATTCAAACTCAGATGATTTTGATCCTGCTTCCACTAAAAGCAAGTACGACTCCATGGATTTTGATAGTTTACTTAAAGAGGCACAGCGGAGCCTGCGTAGGTAACATGCATCACACCTGCGGAAAACGGAGGGATGGCGAATACCTCACGGACATCACGTCCTTCAATAATGGACAATTAAAAAGTCATACTTAGGAATTTCTCCTACTTTACACTCTCTGTTCAAAACCATGGTTTACATGAACACAGCTGCTCGACGAGTGGAGAGGCGGGATGGCTGTCCAGTAAGCACATGCGTGTCCATGGGTGTCAGCTTTGCTTTCGCGGGTGGTCGGTGGCGGGGGAGCCGGGCGTTCCTTGCGAGTTCGATGCAAACCACGAGACATGGCAGCAGTTCCACAGAGATACACGTACAACGATGAACTGCAAAATCTGTACATACTGCATTTTAACAAAAAAAGAACAAAAACAAACAAAAAAAACAAATTTGAGAACAATGGCTGCTGATGTCTGGGAATCAGACATTGCATTTTTTTTTTTTTTTAAATGAAGCTTCTTCTCACAACACAGTGATAATACGACAATCCAGAAGAAACCACAGGTCCCAGGAGCCTACAATCTGTTTTAGCTTTGTTTTAAGATTTTTCATTTCTTTTTTTTTTTTTTTGTGCGGTTTTTTTAGTCCTTGCAGAAGAGAAAATGAAAGGCTCAAGCTTCCCTAACATTTTGAAGTTTCATCTTTTAATTCTGACACCCATGTAAATGTCTACAACGTTGATCTTCCACAGCAAAATTTTCAAAGCCTTGTTAATGGTCAAATGTGCAGCTTGTTCAGCGATTTATTCTAATGAGCGGACGTGGTGTTACATTATTAATGAGAGTGGGATAGAACTATCTGGGTGTGTGCACAGATAGTTTATTTGCTACATTCTCTAAAGTAGTTGAGTATTTACAAATGTTAAATGGAGTATTTTTATTTATGTACATACTGTATGACGATGTTCTTTTTTGTTACAGCTATGCACTGTAAATGCAGCCTTCTTTTCAAAAACTGCTGAATTTTTCTTAATCAAGAATACTCAAATGTAATTATATGAGGTGAAACAATTACTGTACACTAACATATGTAGAAAGCTGAACTTATGCTTATATATATTTGATTGTAAAAAAAAGAGAGAAAAGCGTGTGGGTGAGGGTGTGCGTGTCTGTATGTGTGTGCGCGTGTGTCTGAGTGCAAAAATGCTTTACACACATTCATCCCTTCTTTGGTGAGCTTATATAAGAATTTTGTCAAGAATTATCCTAGCCCAAAAGGTATTAACCACTTCTGCAGTATTTTTCCACATTTTTCTCATTGCTTGATTTTCTTTGCAGTTTTATACACTGAATTTGTTAGGGGAATGAAATTTTCTCATCTAAATTTTTCTAGGAGATACCATAATTTTATGTAAAGTCTCTCAAATGGGTAATCATTAAGAAATGTTTTTATTTTATGTATCAACAGTAGTTTTGGAACTAGAGGTCAAAAATCTTTTTAAAATGCTATTTTGTTTTAATTTTTGTGATTTTAATTTGATAAAAATATGCTGAGGTACTAAGTACAGTATGATTTTTACAGTAATTCTGTGTCTAAACACTGTTCTTGAAGCCAGTAATCTTTTCATTGGCAGAGTTTAATGATGGTATTTATCTATATTTTTTACAGTTATGCATCCTGTATAAATACCAATCCTTCATTCCTTTGTTTAGTAAAGAGACATATTTATCAGTTACAATTATCCTATTTATTATAAATTATGAGATGACTAAAATAATGAAAAGGCCAGTGGAAATTTTATACCTAGGATGCATGACGGTTGTCAGTTTGGAGTAAGTGCTTCGTTTGGAAATTCAGCTTTTGCAGAAGCAGTGGGTTGTTCCTTTTTTTTTCTTTTTTTACTATGCACTAGCATGGCCTCAGATGTGCCCATGACATTGTTGCTGATGACATTGCTTCTGCTAAATTAAATAGAAACTTCAGGAAAGAAAAAAACCACAAGAATAAACTACTGCTATTCTGAGCATCAGAATTTCATCTGAACTCGGAGTCTCTAGACTGAATCAGCAAAGTTTGGAATTTGCTTGCGAATGTATAGATTGGTATTCTAGTACTGTTTGGCATTCATGACTCCTCTTAAAGGTATGGCACACCTAACTATTTAATCTCCTTTCCCACTCCCAATCTTAGAAAACCGATTCCACCCCCATGCCAGTGCAGTTGATTTTAATGGCTGCATTCATTTTATCACCAGCATATTGTGTTCTGAGAGATTCCACTGTCTGTCCTGTCGGATGCTTGCTTGATTTTTTGGCTTCTTATTTCTCAGTAGATAGATAGCAATAAAAAAAAAAGAAAAGAACTTTTTCAGAGGTTCTGTGTTACGACTGTAACATTCTTTAATCTGCATAATTCTTGTTGTTGCTCTGTAGGTTAAAAATGCAGGTATTTTAACTTTGTGTGAATGCCAAACTAAAAGTTTACAATTTTCCTTTCTGGATTTTGAGTATCTTCTGTTGTAAAGAAAAATATTAAAAGCAATAAATTATTTTTAAGAAATCAATATTTAGTATATCATATTATGTGTTCAAGGACCAGATGCATTACCTATTTTGCCTTTAAATTTCTGTGATTAAATTTTAAATACATTCTCTTTTGCCCTAGATTGCTGACATGAATAAATTGGTGTGGGGTTTGGGCGGGGATTATTTATTTTTCACCAAGCAGGCATAATGACATGAGTCAATTTTTTTTTTCACTGGCCTGGCAAACATTCTGATCTTGAAGATGGCTTTCCTCTGTGGATTTACAAATTACATGTGAAATTAATAGAGCTAGGATTGCTGAATAAAGCTACTTGTATCCTTTGTAGACACTGTAGTAGGTAACCCATCAAAATATAATCTCGGTGTTTCCTTTTCTTTTTTTCTCCCCCAAGAACATTTCAAATTAGCACATGTACCACATTGTCACCAGAGGCAAATTGCAGCATAGCTCTGTGTGTCTTTTAGATGAAGATTGTACTGTTGCTTTCATGCTGTGGTAAGTACCACATCTGCAATACAGGTAACAGAACTGGTACTTAGAAACTATGGTCTTTCCTAGAGCTGTAACAAAGTAATTCCTACAGAACGTAAAATGATCCAAATCCAAACAGAGGGAGCCTAAAATTGAAGAAAAATACCTGTGCTAAACTACTCTGAAAAGCAGTTGGGCTGCCGTCACCAAAAGCAGCACTGAGAGGAAAGTTTGTGCCTCTGGGTATAATACTTGGGTCAGTTGAAAAAAAAAAAAAACAACCACACCACCTTCTCATCCCTTTAGATGTAAGCTTACAGTAGGTAATGGTTATGTGTCCTTTTTGATGGCTGTAATGAGAACTTCAATCACTGTAGTATAAGATCTGATCTATAAATGACCTAGAATAGCCATGTAATATAATGTGATGATTCTAAATTTGTACCTATGTGACAGACATTTTCAATAATGTGAACCACTGACCTGATGGAGCTACTGTAAAATTTGCACAGTAGGTGAACATGTAAAGCTATTGGTTGGACTATGCTGAACAGGGAAAGCGAGATACTAGTTAAGCCCAAGCTGGGCTATTTTCCACCTGCCAATTCTACATGTACTTTCGTGGTTTAATTCATTGTATGAAAATTCCTGTGATTTTTTTTTTTTAATGTGCAGTACACATCAGCCTCACTGAGCAAATAAAGGGAAACGAATGTTTCAAATCCATTTCTGTTTCTCTTTTTTATCACAAGTGACAGGTTTTTCCCCCCCAACTGATCATGTACTGGGTTTTCTGTTACTCTTTCTAATGGTCATAAGTGATCTCAGGTAGTAATCCAGATCACGCCTGCGTTACTGCACTTTGGGCAGGCGACAGAACGACTAGTTTTAATATATTTAATGGTAGAAAGGTGCTATCTGCCTTTCTGCCATGAGTACCCAAGGCTGTTGAATGGCCAACATAAACCTTGTCAGAAAACTTTTGAAAAATGCTCAGTGGAGTTTTAAGAGTTGCTGGCTCAAGTTAAGGGGGCGGGGGGGGTGGAATGTAAGGGCCTTTCTACGTGGCCGTGCTTGGATCCAAGTTACGCTGGTAGTAGGGACTGACAAGTCCAAAATGTTTGGTGTCTTCCATCCTGAGATGATAAATACCTGTACTAGGAAAATGCACCATCAGGAGAGTCCTTCACCAGCCTCTCTGTCTCAGCAGACAGGCTGGGAGGATCGGACAGGTAGGTGGCTGGACAAGCATGGGTTTTCTGAATCCTTCCTGGACAGTACAAGGTGCAGCATGGTGGGCTTCCACACCGGCGTTGCCACTGGGCAGGCAACAGCTAGGTGAGGGGCTGGCAAAGGCTATTCACAGCCCTCTCCTTTACATGCACATAAAAAGGGGAAGGAATTGCTTTTCTTTGGTTTGCCCAGGGTTCCTTCACAGGTAGCCGGCGTACCGCTGTAGGCCTATCCCGTTTTATCAACAGCTTTCTTGGGGGATTAACCGCACAGCACTGAGTCTTCTCGTCTTAATGTGTGCCTCAGAAGGTACCCGAGGCATGATGCGAGGAGCAGCGCAGGGCAGCCTGCGCGGCTGGTGGGCAGCCTGGCTGTGGTCTGTAGATAGGACTACTGAATTCACTTGAAAAAATTGCCTCTCTCAAGTCAACTAGCCTCCATCTCATCTCTGTTCCTAACATTGCTGTTTGTTTTATACTCTATAATGATATTTTTTTTACTTGCAAAAATGTTTAGCTTTTGCATTTTTACCATTTTGTAATCCAAACTGTTGTGCTTGGTGCTCGCAACGGTGGTAGAGCGAAGTTGTTCGCTGCGTGGGATTTGCATTGTTGACTAGCTGCTCCTGATCAAATTAATGCTCAAAGCGTAGTGGGCCAAATCCGTCCCTGATGTACTTCATCAGTGTTGCTGCTGTTCCACAAGGCATGAATTTAGCCCAGTATTTCTCCAGTTACTAGGCTTGTTAATTTGATTTGTTTATTCGTTTCATATTTTTGCATAGCACTTTGATGCTTGCAAAAAACCACTCTATTAGATTTCCAGGAAAGTATTGCTTTTTGCCTCCCATCCCCCCATTTTATGTTATTAAGGCTTATTGCATAAAATCAGGATCTTGTTTATTAAGAAATCATCCCTTCCATTGCCTGTTCTCCTGGGTTACCATTTTCTCCCACAGTGAATGCTGCAAGCTGAGCACCTGAAATCAGATTCAGGTGCCTCAATGAGTGGCCTGATTTTCAGAAATGCTGAGCATCTCGCAGCTCCCATTGACTTCAATTAGACCTGCCAGCTCTCAGCAATTTTAAAATCAAGCCACATATTTAGAGCCCCAATTCAACACAGCATTTACATTTGTGCTTAAGTCTGTCCTGATTCAGCAAAGCACTTAAGCGCAAGTGTTTTTAGATCCATTGAAGTCAAGTGCTCTGCTGCTTTGAATAAAAATAGACTCCTGGATTGGGGCCTAAGAATCCAAATACAGACACCAACGCCTAATTTTAGGCTCCATTTGGAAAACTTTGGCCCTGCCTACCACCTTTAACCTTTCATGCTTACAGAAAACACAAAACCACCCCTCAGGTCATAAGGGAAAGGGGGAGGTTTAGGGAAGAGAAGTGGAAGCGATGGACAAAATTCTTCCTTATGGAAAATGTTTTGAAAACTTTAAATCCAGCTCTTGCAAGATGCCTTAGTTCACCGGTATTATTTCACGTTACACTTCATTCAAGATTAACGTGCAGTTATTCTATTGTCCTTCACCATTAATTAATAAACTGCTATATTAAACTTTAACCAATGCCGACTTCCCCTGCTTTTCTGCGAATCACACTCTCACCATTGATATTCCATGTTCACAAGCAAACTAAACTATAAATCAATTTTCTCTACTTTATCAAACAGCAGAAAGTAATAAAGAAGGTCACAAATAGTACAGTAGGTCCTTGGAGGTTTGTAACATCATAATTTAAAGCTCAGAAAGATTGAATCAAAAGTTGAATTAATCCCTAAGGGAAAAGATTCTATATAGATTCTATTGATAGACATAGGGCAGCCTGTCTTCATTGGGAGCTGGTATATTTGTTAATACTTCGGGAGAAAGGAGACCAGTCTTCTCAGCAAAGAAGAAAACGAAATCCTCCGTGAGAGGAAGTGAATATATCCTCTGCGCTTCCCATCGCTGTGCTCTCCTTACACCACTCTGCTGAAAAAAAGAGAAAGCCAACTCATCTTCTGCTACACGATGTGCTCTGCTGAATGGCTGGTGTCTGTGCAGCGCAATTACGGAAACTGCAGCTGGATGGAATACATATATAAATCGTAAATGTCGCACTCGGTCAGTGTTCATTCCTTGACTGATGCTTTTTTAGTCGAGCAGCCTCAACCCAAAATCTTAGCAGTCTATGAACCCGAAGCAAAATGAAAGGTGGGTTTTTTTCAGTGACAAATTTTGGTGAAGTTACAAATATTTATTCTGCAAAACATTTATTCCTCAAAACATGTTTAGCTTTTGAGATTCCTTTGAATTATTGAAGCTTCCTTTCAACATGCTTCTGAAATCATAGTTTTACAAAGGCATTTCTCATTCTTTTTTATTAAAAAAATCTATAACCTTAATGTTGTGACTGGACCTGATGAATTAAGTTCTTCCAAATTCAAATGGAATTAATGGGGAAAAAATGACACCCATATAAAGGAAAACAATTAAAAATAAAATTCACTAATGGCCTCCCTTGGAAAAGTTATACACACAGGTGTGGTAAATGGTGAGACCTGAGATGAAATGTACCTTTTTGGAACGCATGCATGGCGAAGCACAAGATGATAGAAGGGTTTGCGCTCGCGTACTGACTGTTTTCTTACGGTACTGCTAGTAGAGAGGAACTGAGCTGCTCTGTGACAAAGGCAGCTGAACAGAAAAGGGGTACAATTCCAGCCTCTGCAAAATCAGTGACTAAACTCCAACCCTCGTCAGCCGTTTGCATTAACCCTGGCTTGTGTAAATAGTGGACAGTGATCAAATGTAAATAATCTCCTGTGCCTTATTAGCGTCATGATAGGTTGTCAGCCAGATGTAGTGTAAATGAAAGCCAAAGCTAAGTATGAAGAAAACCATGTCCTAAAGAGCACAATATGTAAATTACTATTAGGACTCTTAATCGAATAAAATATTTGCTACAATTTATTTTTGACTATGTGCATTCCATTCTCTATTAAATTAGTGCTTGATAAAGTAATAAAATTATTACAGCCATAAAGTTACTGCGCTATACCTTCAAGGCAAGGCATTCGAGAGATCTTCTCGTTGTCCTCGGATTATTGACTTTGGCATTATGAAAAACGCACATTGGTGCCTTATACTAATTCTTTCCTACTGCATTTGCAACTTGGGCCTGTGCTTATTCATGCAATGTGTTGGCAGTAAATTTATAAAAAAAAAAATATCAGCCGCACACTTGAAAACTAGCCGAGTGCTTTCTTTTTTTAACCATTTATTGGAACGATACCACAGCTAACTGTAGTTTTCTATTGCATGAATAATGTATTGTCGTAGCTAGGCATGCCCTCGGTTATACACTCCTGCCAGCAAGTAGTGGAGTGGTGAGTGCTGTTGCTGAATAATGATTAATTACTCGCCCTTCTGAAGGAGCCTGGTTTTGTAAACTGGTCACACAGCGTGTTACGTGGATTGTGTCTGCTACACAAAAGGTTACTTGCAATGACATAATGAGACATAATGATGCACATCACAACAATTCTTTGGTACAAATCTGCACACAATGGAATTTAGACAGAAACCCATTTATTTACGTATCCTGTTTGCCAGAGGGTACAAAATTTCACTGCATTGCTGCAGTGCTGCCATTGCTCCTTCTGCAATGCTGACATTTTGGGTGAAAACAGTGTGAGGGCTTCTTCAGGAACCTCCAGCCGTGGCTTCGCAGAATTGCTGGCAAACTCTGGGAGGGACTCGGCTCCCACCGCGTGACAGCTATGTGAGCTTTGCTGACACCTGTCCAAGCTCTTGGTGGGAAGCTGGGATGCAGTTCCTCACTGCAAGGTGAGGAGTTCACTTGCAGTATGGGGTGAGCATACCTGCATGTGCTCGTACCTGTCTGACCGGGGAAGGGTGAGCAGGGAATCCGATTGTGCAATATATTGTACTTCGTTGTGTGGTCAAAGGAAGAAGGGTGTTCAGAAGTACCGTTCTAAAACCCAGAGCCACAGCTTTTCTGAACCCTAGGGGGAAAAAGATCCAGTTGTTCTCGGCGCCTGCTCGAGAGTGCTTGACCAGGGCTGTCCCAGGGTTGCTGGGACCACCGCTGGCAGAGCAGTGACATCTAGTCCTGCCTGGTCTCAGCAGAAGGCATTTGACTGTCCAGGCAGGATCTGTGTGCTACTTTGAAGTTGCTTGTGTGCCACTACGGCCCTGTTGGTCAAGCTCGTCAGCCAGGCTGCAGAACTTTGAGTTGCTAGAGATGTGTCGTGGGGCTTGGTAGGCAATGGGCCTTCTCTTGCTCTGGAGAGGACGGGAAGGCCTGGACGTGCATCTCTGTCACATGCAGCAGCCCATGCCATCTTCTTGCCTTGTGCAGTGACCTGGATTGCCCAGCAGCCCCACAAAGCACCATCCTGATCTGGTCAGGTAGGATGGTTTGGACGCAGGAGCCGCATTTGAACAGGTGAGGACATGCGTGGTTTGACAACCACACTTTGGACACTCCTATGCTACTGTTGCGTGTCTCAGTGTTCAGGAACTCCTTAGCAGCTTTTAGTCAAACTGCTTATTTTGTCCATTGTTGTCTCAAGAAGGACAAGATGTTATGGTATTGTTTATACATCAACATGACTGTGGTAGAAGGTTAGGTACCCTATAAAACTTCTTGTTTACCTATAAATGAGGTGGACTTTGCTTATGTGGTATGAGTTTCTACTCCATATATGTGGCAATGAATAAACTGCATCTGATGACCAGATCATCAGCAGTCTCTAATGCAATTATGTACTTACATGGAGCTAGAGAAGGTTGTTGGGGGTAAGACCAGCAAATGGCACCACGCTACGACCAACGTGGCAGATATTTCCCCTGACATTTCCCACAGCCCTCAGCTTTGCCCGCTAGCAATGTCACGGCCTCAGCCACCACTTTGCCCTCCGATACATGACAGTTATGCAAACCATGACGGAGTGCTATGCGCCCTTTCAGTGAGCACAAGGCAACCATGAGACACTTTGTGGGGTGCCAGGGGCCCAGCAGAGCGTGCCGGCACCCCGGCGGGAGGGTGGCCATAGCACCGTGGGGGGACGCCATTCATGTAATGGCTTCGTACACTCAGCCAACAGCTGGCATAATTCTGCAGCTAACAAATATAATTTTTCTTCCACAAATAGTTCCTTGAGCAGTAGATCATGCGCAGGCTGATTTACTGCAGCACTCTCCCATGCGGATTCTCTGATTTGTAATAATCTCACCGAGGCGGCTCTGCAGCGGTGATAATGGAGAGCGTCTTTGTTTCCGCCTCTCCCCCTACTTTCATGAAATAAAATGTGGTATGCTAGGTCGCAGTATGCTGAAGGCTTCTACCCCCCTACCAAATTTTGCTGAAGTGGACCAATATGGTCAGAAGTTACTGGGGAATGGAAGCCAGGAGGAAACAACGCAGGCAGGAGGAGCACGCGGGCAATGGGAGCATGGTGGAAACGACACCATGTTGCGCCAAGGGAGGTTTAGACTGGACATTAAGAAAAATTTCGTTACTGAAAGAGTGGTCAGGCCTTGGAACAGGCTGCCCAGGGAAGTGGTGGAGTCACCATCCCTGGAAGCATTTAAAAGACGTGTAGATGAGGTGCTTAGGGATATGGTTTAGTGGGCATGGTGGTGTTGGGTTGATGGTTGGACTCGATGATCTTAGAGGTCTTTTCCAACCTTAACGATTCTACGATTCTGTGATTCTAACACAGGCAGGAGGCAGAAGCGCCTGAGTCTCATCCCCTCAGGAAATGAGGGGAAAAAAACCTGGTGGAATCCTCCACTTTGATGGCTCAATAGTATAGGTGTAATTTCCTAGCCACCCAGACGTTGTCCATGTAACTAGTAAGGTGTCAGTAGTTTCAGATTTGGACCTTTGCATATTTACAGCTGGGTGACTGTAGTGAGATTTTTGTGGAAACCTTAATGAGAGAGGACAGGGAATGGACATGAAGCATCAAGCATGAAGCCTCATAGCTCTGAAGCTGCACAGAGAGGCTTATCAGACATATATCACAATCCCACCACCTCTTGCTTGTGCTGCTACTAAGCTGTTGACATTGTATGAAAGCTGATATATAATTGAAGAACCTATGTATTCATTTAACAATGGAAAAGGCATAGCAGTAATAAGACTGCTCTGTAGTGAGCCTCATAGGATGCCTCTTCCTAGCAGAAGCAACTTTTGTGCCTCTACTCCAAATCTCATGGCACTGGTCTTGCTCTACAATGTTGGGTCTGATGAGATCGGATGAGGTTAAGCTGCCACGAATAGCTGCTGACTGGCAGTTTATTCCCTCGCTTGCTCAACAATGCCAGACTTACTATATGTCTGGGAAGCAAAGAATACAGTTAGGCTAGACAAACGGAATAGGAACCAACAACAAAGTGAATCCTGCGCTGTCATATACATTTTTTATTCACATTGCACATAAATCTCATCCAAGCTCATGGGAGAACTTTAGCATCCCCTTAAACTCCCATTTATTCTCCATCCTTCTCATTCTTTGCACTATTAAGAAACAGATTTATTTTCTGAAAACTACTCTTAATCATTGTGCAAATAGCAATGGAACATTTATACTCAAAGTAATAAATAGATGATTCGCATCTTAATACGAGGCTGGAGATTATTCTGACTTATTTGTGTTTATTGCATCTAACACACAGATGCTATTCTCACTCTCTAATAGAAATGTTAATTATGGGAGTTCATTATTCTTATTTAGATTTAGGGTTGTTTGTTTCTGTGCCACAATGTGCATGGGACAGTTCTACAAGACATGAAATGAAGCTGTTCAGCACTCCAATGCTAAAGACAGAGAAAAAGAAAATTAGGTTTAACTGGACCGGGCAATAATCTGAAGATCTGTGCAAAATCCAGAATAATAGAGAGCATGGGAATCTGTCTGTTATTAGGCTGGTTAGTGGTGAATCTCTAGAAGAATTGGACATAGCTTTCGATGATAATGAGAACATGGTAAAGCGGGGGTATGGTCAGCTCGAGTTTATGTCCTTTGCTAGAGAACTAATATTGTCAATTCAAGTACCTCTGAGTATGGGAAAGTGGATTGTCAGGTCCTGTTAGAGTGGCTCTTCTTGGATGAATAGGAAATGTTTTCTCTTTCTCCTGGTTATGTCTGCCTTTATTACTTTACACTGCCAAGGGCAGTATCCGGCCCTTGGAACTATTTATTTCTTGTGTGCAGAGAGAAACGTTACGCAATATTTTCATTGCTCCATTTTGCTCACACAGGTTCAGGTAATGCCAAGGAAACTATTCGTTTGGTCAAACTGAAAGTCATATGATCTTTGATTCCTTTACCAGGGCTGTAAGACTTGTTTAACCTTTTAAGGCATGTTTAAACTTCAGTAACCTGCTGGCGTGCCTGTTCTTTAGCAACATATGTACACACCTGCATATATACCAGATAAACATGTTTCTATATGTGTGTATATATGCATATATACATATCAATAACGCGATATATAAAATATGTATGTGCATGTAGACTCCTCATCTGGGATTTGTCACTGAGAAACTAATCTGTTACAATAAAACATTAATTCCAATAATAGTTTTCTCTCCAAATAAGGCTGTAGGCTATATCTACATCCTTATGTTGCGGAAGAATTACGTCCCGCAGGCCAGCAAGAAACTCTGATTCCTCTTGCACCCTGGCTGACACTATGGCAAAGAGCCTTCCTGCCTGGGTCACCGTCACGAGTGGAGCCAAAGGGAATGCCTTCTGCTCTGTGGTCATGACAGCTCACCAGCATTCACAGCGTTGTTTGTAAGCTGGTCAGGAGATATGCAGTACCTGCCTAACTCGTGGTAATTGGAGCATTTCTAATCATTCATCTCAAACTGTTTTCTATATTTTTGCAGTCACAGTAACTGAATTTGGGGCCGCCTAAAAAAGAAATAATTGTTCCTTAAGCTGTTATTTAGAAACAGATTTGTGTGCTCTACAAGCTGTTGGTAATGGGCAGACTGAGATCCTCTGAATTTAACCCAATAAGCCCACAAACTGTTAAAAGATGGAAAGAAGCAGTACCTGTTTTTCACTCACGCTGAACTAGCATCTATTGAAATTGCTCTGCAGGTACCCTGTGTCCCCCAGACTGTAGGATCTAAAGTGCTTCCACACCACCTTGGCTCCTTCCCGGGAGTGGAAACCAGCCTGGGGATCCAAGCAGTCCCAGGCTTGGCACTGTGCAGGTACAAACATGGACCACTTCAGCTTGAAGGAAATTGTCACTTCCTTAAATCTGGGATGGTGTATCAACCAGTCCAAGATATGTGAACTGGTAATAGGTACCAGTAATAAACTCCTGCGAACCCCTTTCTCCATTTATATCTGGCAGCTGAACAGGGGTTTGATTTTTTTCCCCCGTTTCCATATGTTTGTTCTAGGATTAAATTCATAGCTGGCTGCAGTGTTTTAAATGTCTTTTCCAATCCCTGGTCATAAACCAGGAAACAGTCTCCTTCAGCACACTCAGTTCACAGTGATGACACTGTAAGGATTTGTTCCAGCTCCTATATTTAAGAATGTATTTGTTTGTTTGTTTGTTTGTTTATTACAGCACACTTTAGTACTTTTCAATAGCATCTCTAAACTGAAATAGTTAATGTTAGGTGCAACAACACCAGGTGGCTTCTCAGCGCAGCCTTCCCAGATCACCTCAAATTGCTACAGCTTTCCAGGAAATGATGGGAGCAGGCTGGCGTCCGCAGGAGCGCCCAGGACACCCACACCAACAGTTACTCTAAAGGCTGAGTTTTGTACTGTGTTGCATACAGGCTCAGCATTCAAAAATCCCACTCTATTCTTGCGTGTTACTACCATGTCTCTTCAGGGGTAAGTAGCAAATGTAATTTCTTTTGATTATATCTGACCTTGTATTTACAACATGTGGCACTATCCTATTTATTTAATAAGATCTATCTACTCCCATTTAAGAAATCTTTCTATTCAGGTCTGTAAAGGGAAATAATTGCTCAGTTCTACTGAATGTCTATTATTAAGGGAAAAAGTATTTAAAGATTTGAAGATACCCCTGCTGCACCCTTCAATGGCTTTACAATCTCTTCCTTGTGTTTTTATCACTTCAGCATTGCACTAGCTTTCCTTTAGCTTTTGATGAAATCACTGCCTTGATGAAATCACTGGAAAATGAGGCTCTGGGAAAGTGCTTTATCTGAGATCCCAAAGACAAGTTTGTTCCAAAGATGTTCTTGCTTCACAGTCTTCGTATTTAGTCCTCTCTGGTGATACTACAAAGTCTTTGCAAATGCTCATATTGTTTTTCCAGGCTTTGGGTTACTTTGCTAGAGAGATGTTCCTTTGCAAATTAAGTGCTCTTTGAGGATAAAATGTTCATCAGAAGTCTTCAGAGTTACAATATCATCATTTTCGTCATATTCCTTTGAAAAGATACAACTTTTTTTTACCTATTTTCCTAGGGCGTATGTAACAAATGGCTTTTCCTGCCTCCTCGTTGAACTTCGTAGCAATCATGTAGTGGGGCAGAGCAGACCCTCCAGCCAGCCCATTTGTCTGGATATCGGAAATTAAAAACCTCTTGTGGATTCATTTTTGGCATCCTTTTGCAGTCATACATTGTTTTGCTTTCCCTCTCTTTGTACTTCTCCTTATTATGCGGTGCTCCGTTCCAACAATATGTAGACAAAATGCAGATATACAAAGGGAGGCAATTGACAAAGTAATTAAAAATAAAACTACTGGTGTCTAGTGGTATATACTAGCAGTATATATATATACACACAAACATATGTATATATAAACACATGCATACGCGTGCATATGTGTGTATATATCTGTACACTGAAAATATTCCCAGTTTGAATAGGGAGAACAAATTTTGGAAGGAGCTGCATAATACCTTTCACAGGAACAACCCCAGCTGACCCTCGAGGATGGTCTGATAGATATGAATTGCTACTGGCATTATGCTATTGGAGAAACAGGGCTACTTTGCCAAAAAATGAATCCATTTAGTCATAAACACTACAGCTAAGTTGATTCAGGGTTTATCTAAAAAAGCCCAGCAGGTTTGGTGTAAAATGAAAGGCAGAGTGTTAATTTGGATGGCAATTGTTTTTCAATAATGCTAATTTGCACTAAACATCCTGATTTACATAAGCAAACAAAGGCCACATATTAGGCCAAGGAGCACAATCGAAACTTGGGTTCAGTTATAGGGGAAAACAGGCTGGAAACACAACTCACTAAACCCAGCTTTTTCAGCTTTTGCCAGATTTCTGTCCCTGCGTTTTCCATGGTGGAGGTGTGGACACCTCTGTCATTAAACGTAACCCAGTACATGTATTCTTACTTTCCTTAATTGTCCTTCATAGAGCCGTCGAAAGTAACCTGAGGGGTTCCTGGACCACAGGCTGAAAAATGTTGCAGTGCTCCTTCTGCTCGTTTCTCCCTCACTTTCTCCTTGGTTCTGCTGTTTCCCATATGACAACCATCTCTATCTTTGGGGTCATAAAAGCTTCTTATTCATGCTGGTATTGGCCTAGATCTGCCTACAGGCACTTCACTGCTCTCATCGAACGCTCCTCTTTTGACCCGACTTGTAACACAGCCCCTGATGGAGCAGGCGGGGTTATTTCTCCTGAAGAACGGGCAGATTTCACAATCTGGTCCAACTTAGGTCACTGCTCCTGGATCAGACTCCTGGATTCCTTTTCTGCCTTACGGCAGGAACTGAACAGATACCACCAATGGATAAAAATTTCCACTGTGAGCTTGTGCATTTGGGTATATCTGTGTTGACAGTTACGCAAAGGTCTCCCCAAGAGAAGCCCCCACCATCGCTGATGGACCCATAGGGCTCTGCTCCTCCCCAGCCCCGCAGCTCCAGTTACCACAAGCCCCGCTTCTCTCAGTCTCATGGTCAAAATGGACGCCTAAAGGCAGTCCATCAACTGGTTTTTTGAATCTGCCTCTTCCCAGGAAAAAAAAAAAGGAAACTCTCATTTAAACAAACAGCTTTTTTTCTTCAGTTTTTGAGTGCTTGGTGTGGTAAGCTGGAGGAGGCAAACTGAAAATCAGCTATTATCTCAATGAAACATTTTTCTTTAATGAATGAAAAGTGAAATAATCTTTAAAGCAATATTTTAAATTATGTTACTGCTATTTCAGTTAAGTTCATCAAAATGCAACCTACAGCTAATACCTACTCACAATGAAGTTGCTTAATTCAATTTCTTGAATTAAGCATCTGTAATTCCCATATATCAAATTTATTGGTCTTGGCAGTGAATTAAGGATATATACCATATAATCCTGATTTTCAAAGCTTATTTTCTAGAAATCTGAGTTTACTCTGCATCATTGATTATTATATATTACATCTTTACAACTTTACATCATTGTCATCTATTAACATACTATCTGAAAGCCTATGGTATACAGAACTTTCGATTACGGTAACAATATTGGTTCCTTTTTTATCAAAATATACTTTCTCATTTGAAGGAATGAATAGCTATACACTTCCAGAGTGTATAGCCTGTACACTGGCTGTATTTCACCTGGCCTTAGCTGTACAAGAATTAGTCTGGTTGGGTACCTAGACTTGCCCCCAGTCAGTGGACTTCTTGTGCCATTTCCTGACCCTTGTAGCCCATGCAGCTAGTGCAGTGGTTAGGAGGCAATGGTTGCCACTTCAGGTGCTGATTTCTCTTCATTAACTTTGTAGGAAACAGAGAGGCTGATTTAGAGACCCAAAATTTGGATGGATGAAACCGAATGTAATGACGCCTGCTCTTGGGGTGTACCACGCCTCAGCCCCTAGCAGTAGGTGTGTTTGTCATTACGTGAAGTGAAGAACACACGCTCATTCATTTCATAAACGTATGTATGAGTCCTCTATGTGCTGAATACATTGAACTCAATAGCTTGCCCATTCTTAAAGAAGCAAAGGAAGTTTAGTTTTGGTAAGCAGAGACCCAGTGAAGGCATTACTCTTTCTCCTCAAATTTCCTTCCCAGTATCTCAGAGAGGAATGACATTGCTTCTTCCTTGTACCTTCAGCATTCAGCGATGGGCACAGAATCAGTGCTCTGAGCAAACTGCAGCTGGATTACTGCAGCAAAAGATCTTGTGGCTGAAAGAGTTTGAAACACACAAATGCAGTCCCAAGTCCTCTCTTCAGCCCAGAATCCAGCATAGGCTTCAGTTTTTTCATTGCACTGGGCTATGATGCAGATTTGTGAGAGAAATCAAAATAAAATTTAAAAATCTCACCAAAATCCTTTGCAGTCATGTAGAGGTGCAAAAATCCATGCAAATTTTTTCCTTATTCACCTGTGACAGAATAGAATTAATGTACGTGATGATTTACTATCTCTGAAGAGACATGTCCTTTTTATTTTTAAACCTAAGCAAAAAAGCTTCGAAGTGCAAATCCCTTAAAAAAAGTAGATTTCTGGCTCTAGCAAAATAAAAGTCAGACTTTCAAAAGAAAGATGTTTCCTTAAATTAGTTAGACAAACACTTCTTACCATCGGCACATGTTAACATCCTATAAATCACACTCCTATATTATTTTACCTTATCTTTGTGCTTACCGCTCAGATCAGGGTTTAAATTATTATTTTAAATAAAAAATATTTGAAGTATTACATAACGAAGCATTAAGATTTCCTAACCTTGTTGCGCTCTACCGTTCTTGCTTATTGAACAGTAATAAAATTAGCCAAAAAGGGAACTGGAGGTTATACCCGTAACTATGTCAGAGAAAAGCCGTTGCTGCGCAGTCCATTTCTTGCTCAGGCTACGCGTCCCTTTCCCACTGGCAATCATACGCTACGCTGTGACCCCAGAGACTGTTTGCTATTTCTTTTTCACACATGCCTATGCAGGAGCATGGATTCTCTAGAGTGGGCTTTAGTTTGCCCCTGGCCTTTTAGGCATTCTTTCAAAACCTGTTCTTGCAATAGTAACCAATTAAACTAGTTACTAAGAAAGAAGCATGTTTCAGCACTTAAGTTAATTGAACTGTTACAAACCAAATATGATTCCAAATTGTTTCTGTATTCCAAATCACTTCATGCATGCAGATAAAATGAAAAAATTACTAAATCGTTTTGAAATGTGCAAATCAGGCATACAATACTGACATTTAGATCTGTGACCTGATCACAATGTAGTAAGTACCTTTGAAAACTTTGCAGATTTTAAAGCTGTCATATGAAACCCTTGAACCACTGCTTGATGTGATATTCAATAAGTGGAATTCAGGCTGCAATCAAATCATGGAACTGTCTGCATCAGGGTTTTACTACCAATTTACCCAGAAAATAATCTTTCCTTATTCATTTCACGGGCCACGTAAGAAAGGAGGAATGACTTAATGTATAAAACACCGTGCTTTTTTCTTTGGGACCTTGGTTTGAGTTCAATTTGTGGTCCTAACTAGAATGAGCAGCTCAATCCCCAATGAACAGCAGTCCATATCGTTGAACTACCACACACAATTAGGCACAATTGGCTGTCTCTGCTTAGGCGAAGTTGAAGACTGATTTAGATGGAGACTAAATAACTTCTTTCAGCATTAAAGTGGGGTGGCCCTCTCTAGGACTCTGTGACAAAAAAACCCAAACCGTATTGTTTCTTTATTTCAGCATTTCTTTAGTACAAGAAAAATAAGAGATAGGAAAAGCCTCATTCTCTTATAATAAAAGCCAGATGGCAGCCCTAATTTGCAGCTATTCTCTTTTATTAAGAAGCTAGTAACTACCATAACTGGCAGAGTGGTGGTGAAAATACTGGTACAGGGAACAAATGGACGCTGCTAAAAAGAGAAGGGGAAAAAAGATGATGAAGAAGAAAAGCAATGATGCTGCAAGCTGGCAAAAGCTTTCCTCTCTGAATCCTGGAGCAGGAGAAACGCTTGCTGGGTAATACATCTATCTAGTTACATGTCATACATGGCCACAGTATTGAAGGGTTTAGCTGTCCTGGGATTTAAACGTGTCGCTACTGAGATAAGCTGCACTTGTACAAAACAGAGTAGTGTAAACTATTTTGCCAGTGGTATGAGTGGTGAAGCTCCAGCAGAGAGGTGATTTGAGAATATCAAGGCTTGCGCTGTAGCACAGGGAGGAGGGGGCCATAGCTGGATGGGTTGCGTGAACAGCAGGGAGCTCAGCGAGGGGTGAAGGGAGCTGCAGAACCGCTAAGCAGGGGATTATAGGGAAGCTGAAGGGGAAAAAGAGCCTACATCAGTGTGGTGTAAAGAGAGAATTAAATTAAGTCATGGGATCTATTTCACAATACACCACCAGAGGATATTGGCTAGTATTATGGAAAAGAGAGATTTAGCATCAGTACCTAGAACCTTCCTAAAACGTAAGGATCAGAATAAGTCTCTACTATATTATTAGGTATAAACAGGCTCTGTCAAGTACTGGAAGTCTGTTAGTGTGGTGCTCCACTCTGAGAAACAGGTCACGGTAGCTTGGCAGTGGGATGCACAGGCATGGCTGCTCTGCTTTCGGTACCTGAGCTGGTGCAATCGGGGTTACTTCCCGAGCTCCAGCTGGTCGGGGCATCCCCATGTAGCACTTCACCGTGACCTACAGACGGGAGGCATAGCGGGTAGCAGAGAAAGCTATGAGCCCTTGCACTGCAAACTTCTGTTCAACTCTGTGTACTAACGTTAGACCTCAGAGGAAATTCACAAGCTTTTATTTTTAACAGTGGTTTTTTTAGCTGTTCTCAGGGATTCCATTAATTTTCATTATGAACTATACTTGCCTCTTTCATCTCAGGAAGAAAAGACTGCAACTGGAGGTATACGGCAGCTCTCCCTTTTTAGCTGCTGGAAAAAAGTTAATAAATGCAGTCGCAATATAGGGTACCATTCTCATTCCTTATTGATACCAACTATACTCTAACAATGAATTTCAAAGCACTACTGATGTAAACTCTACCTGAAGCCTGTTTGATCTCAGATAAGCATCTTCATCCCATTCTTCATTTCAAGAAAAGAAAATCTTACCACACAGCAACATATTCATCTGCTTTGAGTTCAGTTCAAGATAAGCCGTGCTTTGCAGAAAACCTAATTAATATCAATCACAAGGAAAACAGAAATTGGAAGGAAATGTTCTTTCATTTCTTGATAAACAGATCACCCATGATATATACGCAAATGGACCTACCAATGTGCTTTATTATGGAAGTATCAGAAAGGAAACGGTCCCTGTAGGGAGGATTTTTTAAAGAATAAAGGGGTAAGTAAGAGTAACTTCATTCTGTTAAACAGGAGTTGAATGGTATAAGTCAGACCAGAATTACAACCTGCAATGGTGGGTTTAGTGGCATTTAAAAGAGTGTTTACTCCCAACACTCAGAATAATAATTATTAATGATAGCTCATAAACACATTTTTAAAAGTTCCTATAATGTATTTCATGCATTTCTTTTCTCCTTTCTCCTCCCTCCTGCCAAAAGGAAAGCCATGGCTTATGACCTAAGAGACCTTGTGGGCTTAGAACAGAACCTTTAGGGATAAATATTCATATTTGGAAAAAATCTTGCAAAATCAGAACAGCTAGCTTCTGTCACAAGTCCACTTCACGTAATAGCATTTCAGCTGACCTTTGAGGAATTTTGCTGTTGACCAGCACACTTTCCCACCTATGGATTTTAGTCTTGGGGCTGTCCATATAGTACTGGCTATATAGTTACTTCCAAATGGTGTAGGACCTGCTTTAGATCTGATTCACAAAATTTTCTCACACAAAGCAGAGTTCTGCTCTTATCAGTGCTCTAGGTCATTTTGGGAAAGGGACCGTTTGGAGGAAAGGTCACTGATCTTTAGAGAAGTCCCTGCGTTGGCCATCAATCCACCTTTAAACACCTTGATGTTAGCTTTTCAAGTGACATATGGTATATGCCAAGCTTGGGAAGAAATATAAGCATCAGACAGTTTATTTTTATTAAGGCATTGACTCAACAAAGAACTTGTGTGTAAAATATCATTCCATTTGGCCCCAAGTGAATATAAAAAAAGAAATATTCCATTTTATTATTTCCTTTGAGCTTCCCAGTACTTCCAGCTTTGTTCTAGCTTGCCCTCAGCTGCCTTTATATGATGCAACTTTTTTAGCTGCGACATTACTGGGGTTTGCCCACACAAAACCAGCCAAAGGACTGAGGTGTTAGTATACTAAATGTTTAAAGGAAAGGTCCAAACATTGGATCGTTGGAATGGCTGGTACACGATAGCTGAGGAAGCCCCTCTTTCTCCCCTTAACACTCGTTGATATGATGTATGTGCGCACATTCTTTAATGTATTTCAGATGATACCCCTTCACAGCCTCTCCTTTCCTCCATTACTGATTTGTTGTGTTTGCCTTTGAGAATGATTTCTTTTCGGCATCTTGTGGCATTTCTGAGGAAGTTTCTGATGCGATGAGTCACTTTAAGGACACAGAAATCTGCTGCCCACGCTGAAAGGACCGTTCCTTTCATTGCAAGAGGAAAAAGTAAGAGGAAATAAAAGAGCTGGAAAAGCTGCCTTTAAAAGCTTTGAAGGAGATAGAAACATGAAGAACGGAAAGCACTGGCTGAAGATGAAGCTCCAGACCTTGGACTAATTCCTGATTCAGCAAGTAAGCCATTAGCGCACTCTTATTTAGCCACTGGTCCATAGGCTGTTGGTGGTCCATACAAGTAATTCTTGTCGTTGCTTGTTGACAGACATCATTAGCGGACTGCAAGCCAGTCCTTAGGTGTTTCTGAAAATCAATGCATCTCTACCGGGGGCGGGGGGGGGGGGGGGAAGATTAAGAGGCACCACACTAGTCAATCTTGCTTTCTCCTCATTTTTTTTCATTTCTTAGTGTTTATCTGCACTGACACTAAGATATGACCTATCCAGTCTACCTTTAACTGCAGAGTCTGTCCAGCAGTCTAGCTGCATCGATGCCATCTTACTGCCAAAATACATCCTCAGATTCTCTGTTTTCTTGAACCCTTGCACACATATGTTCTGCTGGAGCTTCCCTAGCTGAAAGATAGCTAGGATATGTCTGTGTGGTATGTCTGTAGTAATAAACGTTAGCTACAGCATGGACCTACTTCACAGAGTGCATTTGGGTATTGTATTAAGCTGTAAATAATGTGGGAAGTATGCAGATAGATGGATTTATGTTGCTATTTTTCAAGTAACAGTGGCTTTAATGCATAGTGCATGTATCTGTCAAAATAATACACACAGCTCTGCAGTTAATTATTTACAAAGGATTAAAGTTTAGCTCCTAATAAGATCTTCTCTCTGATGCTTTTGCATTTGCTACCTAATACCATGAGAAAAGTCTGTACGAATGATGAAGAGAATGTAGGAATTCATGCAGATCTGAAATATTCTGTTCAAAGGTGGATATCTGGGATAGAAAAAACAATCAAGACAAAAGTATTTCTTGCACATTGTAAGAAGCAAAATAGCAACTTACTGAAGTTCAGGAGTGATTTAGACACATTTCTTTTTTTTGGTTGGGTTTCCGTAAGGCAAGAGAACCATAAAGCTGTAATAGTACAGCTCACGTTTCTCCCAGCACTTCAGATGAAACACTCTTGCCCTGCCAAAAAACCCATGAGCTATCTAAGGAGAAAAGTCTATTTGGAGGTTTTGACTATATAAAAGCTACAAGGAATTTGTATGAAGTTTACAGGTAAATATTGCCTATTTGCTATTTTTTTTATTTGTCTCTCCACCATTTTGAATGTTCCTTCTCCCCAGCCTCATTTTTGGCAGCATATGACTCTTTGAATGAGGGAAAGCAGAGACTACACGGCTACTCCTCTGCAGCTGTGTTTCTAAGCTAGACGCTGTTTGTTTTCTAATTGGGAACGACGTTAGCGTAGGGGCTCACCTTTGGTGAGCAATATTGTCATTCTGCACATTTCCATTGAATAACTGGGATTTTGGAAGCAATAATGACTTCATTAGAAACAAACTGTAAACAGACAAATGGCATTTAAAATTAGAAAGATTACAGGCGACTTTTAAAAATAAAGACTAAAATACGCTAAAAGCTGTAGAAGATCATAAGTTTCTGGATGATATGTCCTTTCAGCTGAAATCATAGAGATACTGTATCCTCAAAGATAGAATATATCAGAAGCTGACAAAACTTAAACCAGCTAATAATAAGGGCAAGGTAATCAAATTAGTTCCTATTTAAAAAGAACCCAGAAAAGTAGCAGTTGAACTAAGGACCGATACTGCTTTACAGATTCTAGAAGTCTAAAAAAAAATAGGAGAACCGGAGTATGTGGCTTTAAACAAGGATTTGGCATATCATAAACTTGGTGAAAGAATGATAATCAGTTAGAATTATAGAATCATAGAATCATTGAGGTTGGAAAAGACCTCTAAGATCATCGAGTCCAACCGCAAACCTAACACTGCCAAGTCCACCATTAAACCATGTCCCTACGTCTTTTAAAAACCTCCAGGAGTGGTGACTCAACCACTTCCCTGAGCAGCCTGTTCCAGTGCTTGACAACCCTTTCGCTGAAGAAATTTTTCCTAATATCCAATCTAAACCTCCTCTGGCACAACTTGAGACCATTTCCTCTCGTCCCATCACTTGTCACTTCGGAGAAGAGACTGACACCCACCTTGCTACAACCTCCTTTCAGGTAGTTGTAGAGCGCGATGAGGTCTCCCCTCAGCCTCCTCTTCTCCAGGCTAAACAGCCCCAGTTCCCTCAGCTGCTCCTCATAAGACTTGTTCTCTAGACTATGTAATACCAGAGGGCAAAGTCTGCAGGAAAGATAAAATATTTCCTGGAGGGGAAGTAGTGGTGCAACATGTGACAGCATTCAGAGAGTTAAATTTTATGAATAATTTAAGCATATCAACAGATAATATGGATTCTGTACAGATGGTAATTCTGTACCTACACGGAGAAATGACAGCACTGCCTGTTGACATCAGCCACCCATTCAGGTTGGTTATAATACCTCATTGTGATAAACAGCATGATCAAAGAGGCTATTATGATAGGATACTTCAATTGTAAATTAGGATGTAAATTAAGATGTCACAGACACAATATGATGCCAAGGTTAAGTTTTTTGATGTAATGAATGATTGTTTAATGGAGAGACAGCCAGAGGTCCCAGAGGAGAAAAGCAGCTCTTTACTACCAGAAGATCTGGTTCAAAATTTTGCTATCAGTAAGCTAGCATAACAGTGCCTATGATGTACCTATATTCAAAAACCTTGCTTGAACAACAAAATCCAACAGAAAGTGAAAATTAAAAGTGAATATTTAAAAAATGGAAACTTCACATTTTTCTTATTTAGCCTTTTACTATTTTAACTGCGAATGCAGCAATAGGAACTCTTCTTGTTGCCCTTTATGTCCCTTGTAAGCATCAATTCCAGGTGAGCTTTGAGTTTCCTAACAACATCCTTACGTGCACAGGCCTTTCGTATGTCCTTCTATAGACTGAGAAACAAAGACAAATGAGAAACAAGGGGAGTTACAAGTGAATCTATGGCAAAATGGGAAAATTGCTAGGGCCTATGATTTACAGCATATGCATAAAAGGTCTAGAAATCATCTTGAATTTGCTGAGGATATTAAGTTATTCAGTTTGAGGAAGACCAAAGCAATGGCAGACTGTTGCCAAGGGATTCTACAAAGCCAAACTATTGAGCAATAAAATGGCAGATATATTTGAAGTTTATAAATGCAATTTGACATGTGTTTGGAAAAAAGATATAGACATTATATTCATAATGTTAGCTCAATGCTCTGTACTGGTCAAGCAAATAAAATGAATGGCAGGAAGCACTAAGAAGAAGAAAACAGCAGAAAAATTCATTATATCATTGTTAAACTATTGTGACCACAACTTCGATATTACATACAGTTCTCTGTCTTCAGTCTTGAAAAGTATATCATAGCATTAAAAAGGCTGGAAGGAGAAAGGATGATGAGAGAACCAGCTTCTGTATGAAAAATGACTAAAATGGACAAGAACACTTCAGCCTGGAAAAGACATAACAGAGGGGCAGATGTGATGGACATGAAGGAAACATAAATGGAAAGAGGATGCAGATAGAAAATTATTACTCACTGACTATTGTAATACCAGAAGTAAAGGACATCAAATCTAACTGTCTAAGACGTCTCAAACACAAAAAGAGGAGGAATTTCAGTGTGCTGTGAACAGTTAAACTGTGGACTTCATTGTCGCAGGAGGTCAGTGTGGTAGGTGCTAAATTTTGCATGTGTTCAGAAAGCAACCTGATAAACTCATGGAAAGAAATAATCTAGAATTATTAACACAAGGATACTCACGACAAGTCCAAGCTGCAGATCACTAGAAGGTGGAAGACTTTACCGCGGGAAATAGCACTGTCTAGATATTTCCATCTAGCTCACCCTGTCCTGACCTTCCTCACTAGACTTTATATTAGACATTAAACACAGGACACACACATACACAGAGGGTACAATCAGCTCTATGTTTGTGTGTGATGCCCTTATTCCACAGAACGGGAGCAATGCTCAGTCTTTTCAGTTGTCCCAGCTGGCCCATGGCAGCATAAAAGTAACCTCCACTGATTTTATAACCTGAAAGAGGCTAAATCAGGCACTAGGATAAAAAAAGATGTGTTCCTAATGGCCATTGGTCTGTCCGTCTTGAAATCAGCCCAGGAGTGCCGAACATGTGGCTGGGGAGAAACAGAAATAAAAAATAGAGGGAAATTAGTTTTCAATTGTTCATTTAGAATTGCTAGTTTCAATCAATGACAATTTTAAGGCATTAAACACATTCCAGAGTAACTTGTCAAAAAAAAAAAACCCCTGCAGTTGCTGACATTCTCAGAGGTTTTTTAATAAGATCAGGGTCAGTGATGGGAAATAAGCAGGAAGATGAATAGGATGTCAAAATTAAATTGAGTTCCAGAAGAGTTATCTTAACTTCCCAGAAAAATAGAAACTCGTGAAACTTTGTCTCAAACTGAATGGGAAATGCATGTTTTAGCTTAGAAGGTAGTGGGAAGGTTGATGACTGTCTTTAGAGGTATTAACAACCCATGCTATTTTAGCAGCTTGAAAAACACCTTCGTCCTTTGAATTCTGGAACAGAGAAGGTTCTACTTATTTTAAATCCTAATGATTTCTGCTGCACTGAGCTCTTTCATTTTTATAGAGGAAACCAGATTAATTGTTTCAACCATCTGACTATCCATTACAATCAGAGGATGTACTTCTTGTTAAAGTTTCAGAATTGTTGAATAAAATACCATTTTAACAACCCATATGTCCGTGTTTTTGTTTTGTTCTCTGCTAAATGTTGTAGCACTTCGTCTTCTGGAGTGTAAATACACTATTGGCCAGGCTGTCATTAATCATCATTGCTGTCAATGAACAAAAATCCAGTGAGAGGAACAATTGAATGCCTAGGACTGCAGAACGGTTCAGGTTTCTGAATGACCATGCTGATTAATAATGTTACTTTCATTTGGGAATTGGTCTATGAACCATTTATGAATTCTGCTCAGGTCTGTGGTCTCGCAATGTATTTATGCCATTGTTTAAGATACTCTGTCTACCTACTCCTTGGGCTCAAGGAGGCAGAATACTGGGTCTGAATAAGAGCATTAAAACTGTTATTACAAACAGTTAGCTCTTCTCCAACCAAAATCGTGCAATGACTTCACCACAGGAAAACAACTTTTCTCTAGTTGTCTGTGGATGAAAACCTAGAGTTTTAAGGACCAGAAAACCCTTGAAACAAACAAAACCACCAAGGAACATATAAAGGCAGGGCTAAGTAAAGAAAAGCTTGACAAGCAGGGAGTCACACAGGAATAGATTTTGCACTGAAGTTAAGGACTGCCAAGCTAACAGGACCACTGGAGAAAGTGAAGTAAAGAAAACACGGTATTTCAAGGACTCACTCTGAGCTGGGTAATGCAGTCCAGCAGGAGGGACCTGGAACTCAAAAGGTCAGTAAGATCTTTGGGACTCTGAGGCAGAGGGTGGAGATGGAGTTTTGTTGCATGTTTTACATAAAACTGTACATCTCCTGGTCTGTGTGAAACAAACAAAGAACATGTAGCGAGTCCTGTCTGTTTGCTTCTGTGCTGGTTTTGGCTGGGATAGAGTTAATTTTCTTCATAGTAGCTATGAAGTACCTCGTATGTGGCTATGTTTTGGTTTTGTGCCCAAAACAGTGTTGATAACACAGGGACGCTTTCGTTATTGCTGAGCAGTGCTTACACAGAGTCAAGGCCTCTTCTGTCTCGCACCCCACCCCACCAGCGAGCAGGCTCGGGGAGCACAAGAAGCTGGGAGGGGACACAGCTGGGACAGCTGACCCCAACTGACCAAAGGGATATTCCATACCATGTGACGTCATGCTCAGCATATAAAGGGGGGAAGAAGAAGGAAGGAGGGATGTTGGGAGTGATGGCGTTTGTCTTCCACCGCTAAGCATGATGGAGCCCTGCTTTCCTGGAGATGGCTGAACACCTGCCTGCCGATGGGAAGCAGTGAATGAATTCCTGGGTTTGCTTTGCTTGTGCACACAGCTTTTGCTTTACCTATTAAACTGTCTTTATCTCAAC
>NW_009204802.1:74254-85721 GCF_000690835.1 Fulmarus glacialis
CCGATCCTCTCCCCCCCCCCACGGGGTGGGGAGAGAGCGAGCGGCTGTGTGGGGCTTAGTTGCTGGCTGGGGTTAAACCATGACAGCTTCGAGTAGCTTGAAGATGTTAGACTAACAGTGAAATTGCCCTCAAGAACGAAGGCATGGGAAAGGATATTTTAAAGGTTTTTAGGAGCTCTCTTTTGGAAGGGACTGTCTCCTATTTACAGGTAAAGCAAGAAACACATAATATTGTATTTAATAAGAGTACTGAATGAGTTAGACCCAGAAATGATGGCTGGAGGCAACCCAGGAACAAAGGAGATCTTCCAAGTCCAGAGACCCAACTTGTAGGTACATCACAGCAGCTTGGTGGAATCCAATCAAGTGACTGGATAAGCTTCACAAAAAACATTTGAGCTCATTTCATAACGAAGTTCACAATATAAATGTTAGGTCTTTTGTGTCTTCTGCCATATTCCAGCTACTGGCCTAATGGCACTGTTGCTGTAAGTACCTAGTAGATTGATTTTATAGTTACACTTATCTATATCAAATTAGTGCTGTTTTCTCCCCAAAAACTTGCGATTTTCATTTAGGTTCTGCTCTTAGCCAAAACCCAGCATTTTATGTCTCTTTAATCTACAATACAGTCTCTTAACTAAATGTCATTTCACACCTTCTTGGTTCTCCAGTAAGGTGTTCTTGCCTTACTACTCTCTAAAAAGCACTGTTGTAGGGACTTAGAGCATCATTAGTTTCTATGCTTAAACATGGAAAATGATATATAAGAACTAAGCTTTATTATTCTTAATGTTTTCGTATGCTTGCAGGGAACTGAAAGTCCACAGGGGATAGAAATAAAAATGGAAATATAGTAACATTTTACTAATATAGGAGTGGCTGCGAGAGAATGAATGTTATGCTCCTGAGCTCAGGGAATGCTCATGCAGAAAAAGACTGGCTCACCCGAAATCAGAAACCAGAGGGCACCTGCATGTGAGAGCTGGACACATAGGAAAATGCTGGACTCCCTCACTATGTCTTATACCTCTGAACTTGAATCCCAGGACATGAGACTGCCTATCTGATAATGCAAAACATGAGCTCGGATGTATCGGGCTATATGACATGTGTGTGGGGGGGTAGCTGTGTATTGGGTGTGGGTCCTTGTGCATCATGTCACACAATGAGGGACTGGTGGTGGGGTAAGACTGTCGGTGAGAAATGCACGACTGCAAGGGTGCACATTCATCCACAATCATGCTGGTCAGTGACTGCTGCTTCGCTGGGCAACCTGCTATTCCTCCTTTTTCCCCTGGAATGGGCTGCTAGTCTTCTCCAGACTGAATGCAATGACACGGTGATAGCCGTGCAGATTTATATATACACATATAAAAATATATAAATCTGTGTGTATATATACACGAGTCTCTGAATCAGAGCTGTAGGCATCAGGCTATTGTACTTTGTATTTACTCTTGGCCTGATGGAAGAAAGTATTAAAATGACTGATAAGTTTTCTGTGTTAACTGTTTTTAAAGAAAAGTTAGATATTCTGGGTCACTATGCAGAAAGTTTACTTACTTCAGTAATTTAAAATCTAATGACTTTCATGGTTAATCCTGTTTCCTTCGCTGCTGCTTTATCTCTTTTGATAATGATGTAAGCTTGAATGTAAGTGTGAAGGGCATAAGTTTATACCTGGAAAATCACCTAGGTCCTCTATTTGATCATGCAGACCTGTCTCACAAGGACCTGAAACCTTGTGAGTGACTGAATGTGCTACATTTATTCCAGCGACAACATAAATTTCTTTCGTGATGCTCTCATTGAAAATGAAAATCGCCTGCTTCTTAGTGCTAGAAATACATCATTTCCTGTATATTTCTTCCCCCTACTTACTTCAATCCCTCCTCCTAATCTAGCTCAGCATTATATGTATCAGCACTGGTGACAATGCAAGGAAGTGAATTTAGAGTGGTTCGCTTCACTGAGGGCCTGACTCCTTCGCTGTTGACATCAGAGGCAAAATTCAATGATTTCATTATTACACAGAATCTGCTATAAATAGCTAAAGTCAGAATACAGAGAATGGGAATGGTCAAACTATCAGAAGAAATGGTTCAAGATACCCGAACACAAATTTAAAAGAAAGTCCCCCGAGGAATAGAAAACTCTGGAGAAAAACCGAAGTTCTTCAGTGTAGGTATATACTGATTTCTCAGGAAGTGTCCTCAGTGAAACATTAGTGGGATGAAGGGTTTCTCCGTATTTCACTATTCTCTTTGGCTCATGAATGTCAAGGGTGGTTTGTGTTTCTTTCTGGGAATGAGATGTCCTCAGAAGTAGCTGAGCCGTATGACACAGCCATGACTCATTTCTTGACTCAACTGAGTTCAGAAAGAATAATGGAGGAGGATAGATAAAGCTAAGGCACAAAACAGATCACCATTTCAGTCGGTTTGTTTGCTCTCTAAATGAAATGGACAAAATTCTGAACCTCAGAGAAAAAGTAGATTATGGTAGCAACTTGCATAAACACTGCAAAATCAAAATTTCTCTGTAAAGCTGTAAATTAAAGGAAAAAAGAATCATTTTTCACCCACTTAATAGCTTGCATGTAAATGAATAGAATTCCATTTTTTTGTATTGTATTGCTTCTCTATTGAATTAAGTCTTTGTCCCATTTAACAGCTCCATCTTGTTCTGTCAATCTCTGAAGCAGCTATTCAGCAGCCAACCAACACAACAGAATTTCTCTATGCTGAATGTTCTTTTTCATTTTTGTATTGTATCCTAGTCTTTTATTATAATGGTGCTGCTAGCAGAACTATAGACAAGCATGTGTCAATATTTCTATGCCAAACCCTGTTTTATTAGTAGATGTTTGTAACAAGACCATTCTAATTTGTACAATCAAGATGAAGCTAAGTACAATTATTGTCCATCCTGAAACTAATTTCCTCTAAAAATATGCTTGATTTTCTCGATCACTTTTAAAAGATGGACAATCAAAAGCTAAAAAAGTGCTGAGGTTGCAAAACTCCATGTTGCTGGCTACCACTCCTCAGGTAGAAGGGGACAAGAAAGAGCATAAGAGACCATGTAGACATTTAACTCCAGTATTTTGATACAAAACACTGGAGACCAGGGAACCCCTTGTCATGGCTGAAGGAATTTTTGTCTTTAGAACGTTTATTTTGACCTTGGTCTACAAAGTAAGAGACTATCTGTAGCTGCAGTTGTATTTTATCTTCCATTTAAATAATTTTGTATGCAATTTGTATTTTCCATTGTACACTGTTTTGGGTTTTGTTCTTTTTTTTCTTTTTCCTCCTCATAAGTGCAGAGAACATAAATGACAGTTGTGTCTACGCCATGTCTATTTTCAGGAAAAGTGTTTGCTACTGACCATGGCTATGAGTGTGAAGGGAAAAGATAAGCTTGTAGAAAGTATGGCCTCATTTGCATACTATTTTTAGTAAAGACCAATTCTTTCATCTTCGTAATGACTTCACTTCTTGCACAAGGTGAATTAAAAATAGAATTTGTTTCTCCCTTGGTAGTATACGGCAATGAACTGTACTGCAGCTGCTCAGCTTTCAGCTCTGCCGAGTTTTGAAGTCCAGAGCTCTTGACATTTGCAGACCTCACAGGTGCTCTTAAAATAATCCTGAAAGTTCAACCAATGACCAAAAGATTGCTTGAATTCCACCTAATACCATGGCAGATTTTCATAGAACCAGGCATTTCTTTCAAATGCTGAAATTAACAGTTTAAAGTAAATCACTAGTATGGTTTTAGCTCACAGTGATGCCTACAGACGTAAGCCTAAGTGAGTCTCTGGTGCTACAGAAGAGCTCTCCCCTGTCCTCTCTTCTGTCTCCTTTTCCCTCTCCTGTACCCATCTGCATTCATCCTGCCCTCTCCCTTGCACTAGTTCAGATGGGTTTTGGTCTTTCCTGTGGGCTGATTTATCCACTAACTAAACAGGCAGATAACTACATTTCTGTTGACTTAGTTTTTTCTTGAGCCAGTGAGCTGAGTCAGTTCAGACAAGCTCTGATGGTAAATGGTGGGCACACACAGCCAGGAGCATTGAGACAGAAGAAGGGTGATGTGTATGTGTCGAGGGAGGATGTCCCCTTTCTGCTGGTAGTGAATTGAGGTTGTCTCAGCCTATTTCAATGAGCTGCACCCTGTGTAATCTGCAATATAGCAAAAGTGTAACTACTGCCATTTCCCCTACATTCTGAGCCAGAATTGAGGTTCAGTGATCTTTCTGTAACAAGTAATTGAAATATTTTCTTGTTCAACATCATTGTTCAAGTTCATAGCCCACATGTGAAAGTGGCTTGTTGGAATTGAGTCTCAGGGGAGCCCTGGGGCAGTCAGATTATCGCCACGCCATGCAACCTGGATGATACAGCTGGTGCCGCTCCTGGACCCCCACAGCTTAGCGTCACATGCTATGATCACTTGTAGGCAGCTTGTTATAAAAAACTCAGATGGCTGCTCAAATCCTTGAGCTGGAGGAGCACATTAGACCTGCAGACTAAAGCTTCACCCTTTTTTTTTCCAGTGGGCAGAAGAGGAGGGGGCTTACACATGAAATTTCACCCCTGGATAAATGCACACCAGGTGAAATTTGCATTTATTCGTATTTTTTATCTGAATTTTGCACTAAAAATCCCCAAATGAATACGAATATCAGCGTCTGTTCACAGGCTCGCTCTTTATGCTTTCCCATGGTAGTAAATTTGACTCCTACTAATGGCATGTGGAACTGCTCTTCATGGAATAAAAGACTGCTTAAAACCTTTAACTCTTTTCTTGATGGATTGGTGCAGCCATGTGTGAATGCATATGTCTGAAGTTTCATTTACATTTTTAATTAATAACTCCATGTGATTTTTTACTCTATGTTGTTGCTTTACCACAAATAAATAAAGCCGTCACTTTGGTAGGCTGATGAGGATGAACCCTCCCAGTCTTATCCCATTCCCCTGATGACGGCAATGACCCTTTTCTGCACCTGTTGTTATATGACTTCATTTTCTTGGCCGTGGATGTCTAGAAATGTACCTAGCTTTCTGGATGACAATTTCCCAGAATTACAGTTCGAATAAAATTAGGAAACAACTTTAAAGCATGAAAGATTTCCTATTTCTGACTCTGTTTCTTTGGTTATGTCATAGGAACCCAGTTTTAGATATCAGTTCTGAAATACATCTCAGTGTTAGCTCATGAAGATATACATTCAGCAATATGAACACAACCTTTTCTTCCCTTTTTTGTTTCTTTTATTTCCAAGGGACAAACTCAGAGTTTATGCATGGGTTCATGCAGTAAAACATTGCTCTGTAGTAGTTTGTGATTTCTGCTGCTTTATTCCACCCAGAGCCCACCGTACTGTCTCTGAGTTCATATTGCTCAGTGAGGGTATCATGTTCTGTCCCTTCCTAAGACGACTGATTAAAAGTGCAGAGGGAAGTACAGTTAGTGTGACTGAAGGTCCTGGGTGTTCGTTGTGTGGTTGACAGTGCAAAATGTTACCAAAACATCAAATGGAATTAGTAGCGTATTTAAAGCCCTACCTTTTACACTGAAGTGTTTGTTTATTTTGTGTTTATCAATATTTCCAATTGTGTCACACAATCTTTTTTAATGCTTAATGTCTCAGTAAGTATGATTTTCTTTCAAGGAGTTATGGTCCTCTCTTTTAAGTTAGCATTCAGTGCTATATTGTATTAAATGTTCATTGCCACTTGGCAATTCCAATCAATCAAGCACCGTCTCTCTATTCTGGCGTTGTACTTTATACCAGTGGAAAAGTTTAAGTACCCATTATTTTGGGTTGAAAAATTGAGAATATAAACTCTGCAGAAACAGCTAATTGATTGACATGGTAGAATGATCTGTAATAGAAGAGTTTTCCCCAGGAAAAAAATTGTTAATCCTAAAATCACAAAATATGTACATTTTAAAAAAAAAAAAAAGGAGAAGTAAAGGAATTAAGTTAATTATCACACAATTACAGTAAGGGAAAGAAAAAACCTAATCAGACATGAACAGCTTGTATAACCATTAACCAGGCTATGGTAAACCATTACTTAACTCTGACTTAAGAGATCCATCATGGGATTCATGGCAGCCAGTTAACTAATGCTTAAACAATTCCACAGTAATTTAAAGCTGTGGTAAATGGCATCACTCAACCAAGCAGTCACTCTCAGTCTCAACAGTTATTTTTAACTGGTATGAAGTTATGCTAACTCCCTCCTCCCTTTCCCTGCCTAAACTGCAAATGCTAACAAGTCTTTACTAGCTGTGTGACACAGTATGAAGTCCTTTACTGAAGCCCAGGCAGATGACATTCATTGTTTGTTTTTTTTCTGGAGAAAAAAAAAAAAAAGAAAAAAATTTCTCCACTGAAGGGTAGTGTCAAATGAATCTGGCACAATCTCCCTCGGCTGAGGCTGCATTTAATCTCTTTACAAAGATATAAATCTTTATATTTATTTCCTCATCTTTAATTACTTTTTACTTTAAAAGTTGTTAAAAAAATTGTATATTATTAAGATCAATCTAACAGCTGGTAGCTATCCAACTCATTTTCTTCTGCGTTCTCACTGACTAATAATCAGTCAAACTAGGGGAGGCAGGTGGGTTGCGTAAGGGGGGTAAAAAGCTGACTAAAGTGAACATGATCCTGGTGCGTGTTGAAGAGGTAGTGGCAGACAGGAGCGAGGCTACTGCCGGAGTGTTACAGTGGCTGAAAAAAGGCTCTGTATTTGTTTAGTATTTTTACTTCTAACCTGAGGATCAAAGCGGGAGTGAACTGATAAATTATGCTAGTGACACAAAGCTGGGTGGCCATTGCCTTTGCAGAGGAGGATCAAAATATCACGCAGGAACAGCTGGATCGCTGAGGACAGAAGTAAAAAGAAACGGATGAAATTTAATAGTACAAAGTTCAAGGTCGTGCAGTCACAGCCCAACAAGAATTACTGCCAAGAACTGGTAGCCTATATTTTGGAAACAGCTGAAGAGAAGGAAAAGACTTGAGGCTACTGTCTGGTTATAGGCGAGTAGGAAAATGAAATTCCTTCTGAGTTTTGTTTGGCAGTAAAGCCACTTTCTGTGCTTCTGTTCCCACGTCTCACAAGGCACGCATTCCTGTCCCTGCGCCACAGATTACTGCCTTCTTGCTGGTGCCAATGCAACAGGATCACTCTGTAAAGTAGACGATGGGAAAAAAAGAAGTTGGAAGCTGTTTCAGGTGAAGTAATTGCAAAATGTCCCGTGCATATACGGAGGCCATGTCATGGAGCATGCTGCACGCGGCCCTGGCCAAACATGCGCAAGAAAGATTAACGCAAAGTGAAAGAGGTGCACGGGAAGACTACGAGGCATATTTTGGGGCACAGAGCTCTTGTGTTACTAGAAGACACGAAAACTTCCTGGCTAGTTTTGCTTAGCAAAATGGAGCCCCAGAAAGCCTCAATTGCCATAAAGGTATGGGGGCAGAGGAGAAAGGATAGATAAAAGGAGAGAAAAACTATTTAAACTGTTGGGAAATGTTACTGTGACAACAAATAGCTCCTAAGCGGAATTTATTTAATACAGGTATATTTTGCCCTGTGAATCGAAATCATGTTCCTAACCACCAGGTCAGTAAAAGGGGGAGCTCTGGTCCAGAACTGTCTGCCTGGTGGAACACAAATCTATTATTGTTTCACTGGAGTTTGATTTGTTATGAAAAATTATTTGATATGGAGCCTGCGATAGCAGCGGCATGAACTGTGTCTCTGGAGGCTTCCAGTCCTATATTCCTGGGCAGTAGAAAGCGTTTGATGGAGGCAACACGCAGAGGACTGATCTGTAACAAGTACCTGACAAGAACTTTTGTGCTTTAAAATTTAAAAGTTCAGAACCGGTTTTTGCTTTCAAATACACATATTTTTCTGCAGACATTGTTTTATGAGGCCCAGGGAACAAGAACCGATTCTGTGAGAACCAGCTGAAATGTTTAATATATGGCTGATTATAGGTAACATCAGTAAATAACGACACAATAATTTTCTGTATTCTATTTCCACGCCCCGCCCCCCCCCAGAACGTCAGGAATTTAGAGAATCTGGAAAAGCAGTCAATTTAAACAAACTCTCTTCTACAAGCGGCAAGGCAGCACAAAAGAGCTTACAAGGAGAAAATGAGACCTCTTGTGCCAATTCTGACACCCCGCTGCCTACCTGCCGGCCCCAGCTGGTGACCAGTGCCAGCGGCAATGAGGGGGGGAGGCAGCGCGCCTCTCCCGCCGCTGCTCTTTCTTCTTGTGGCACCGCTGACGACCTCCCCAGAGCGCACCTCTGAATAAGCAAGCTATTGGCGCGGAAGAACCCACCTCGTGTAGCGCTTCTGGGGGTTGCATCGTGCCTTCCCTTGGACACCGGTGCTCCTGCTAACGAGGAAGAGTGTAGACTTGGCCACGCTGCCGCGAGGAAGAGGGGAGGGCTGGAAGAAAGAGATGGAGAGGAAGATGACAGTCTGGTGTTATTCCAGGAGGTGCGGTGTGTTAAGGGTCAGCATGTATAAATGTCTCGTTACATCTCAAGATTAAAGTGTTTGAAAATTGGTTTAAGATCCGTTATTGAATAGAAAGGGAAAGGGCGTCATTCTTCATTACATAGGCTTGAGATGAAATCCAAATCAGACCTGCCACATATATTCTCTCAGCTGCACATGCCTGTAGCCAGAAGAATGACAGCTTGATACCTACCTACGTGTCAGTCAGTCTCTTTACCCCAAATAAACTTTTGCTTCTATGGTATCCTTTGCTTCAAAGCAATGCTGACAAGGATTTATTGAATTAACCTAAATGGCTTTAAGCCCCAATTCATGCTGGTGCAGCATGTCTCTATCAGGGGTTTGCACTGGTATAACTAATTGATTTAGTTACAGATGGGAAAATTTTCTTAACAAGGGAAGGCCTAAACTGCTGGCCAGGCTGCCTTTGTTGTTTGCAAGTAATCTCCTTCAGCCCGTTGTTAGCATAAATCTGTTCTATTTTGGATTCCCATAGAGCTAATTTGCACAGGAGTCACACAATAGCATGGTTTACATTTCTTGCTCCTTTTCAAAACAGGACTGCAGGATTTAAAAAAAAAAGGACTTTTCACGAGTTGTCTGCATTTCTGTGAATATTTCATTGCCTCTGTCTCAGTCCTCATGTATAGTGTGGAAGAGCAATTAATTTGATAAATAAGCTTTTTCTAATTGGGCACAGAGGGCAGAGTGTGCGGTTCTGCTTCCGGAGTGGCTGGACTGGACGCACAGCACCCTTTGAATCACATTTCTGATACAAAGTGTTATATTAACAAATCTGACAGCTTCTTCCTTTGGTTATCCTGTAAAACTTGATACGAATTTTCTCTTGTTGATCTCAGTGCTACGCCTATCTGCTACCGTGTCCATGTGAGCTCAGCTGAAAACCCGTGCACGTGTGTGAAACCAACATGATGAAATCCAGGTTGATGTTCACAGAAAATGTACATGTTCTCACCTGAATGAAATTAAATTGAAAATTAAAACAATCTTTTTTGGGCAAATTAGATATGAGGTCCAAGTTGAGGTAAATCAGGTTTGGAGGCTTGTTATACACGGGTGTAGAACCTGGGACAACAGGATCTTGGTCGTATTTATTTTATACACACATTTGTAACCACAATGAATTACTGAAAGCTTTCCTATTTATTTTAAAAGGCACTGGAACTCGGGTTAATTTTTTTTTAGTCCGTTTATGCGCTTTCACATCTAGTACTCTTTTCAGGGGAACAGTGCTGAAATCTGGAGACAGTGATAGAACTTCCAGTAACCTCCAGCAATCGCTATCACTCCTCAGAATGAGCAGTGTTTTAGGAAACTTTTTACATAGGATAGTATGGAGCATTAACAGCTCATTTGGCTCTGTTTGTTACCTCTCCAAAAGTTGGGGTTTTTTCATTATCAGCTTGATTCCTCTTCAGTTCTAGTCTGTTGTATTGTTCCAGTAATTATGAAGTAGAGGTGGCACAACTGAATGGGCCCAGGTGATTCATGTTAATTTAGGGAGTATATAAGCATTGCAGTCTTTGCCACAGCAAGAACTGTATTTTCCTTGAGATCATTTATGCTCTTCGTATATTTGAACAGTATCCATTTTGCAGTCTAATCCCACAAAGAAACGGTCAGAAAGTGAGGCGTTACAGAAGCAGATAAAGAGAGATTTGTAGGTGAGTACATTGTAGTAATATTTTATTTGCCTAAATCATTAACCTATGTGTCTAAAATAGGTTTAAACTGTTCATAGAATTGAAAAATAAAGGGTTTTCAAAAGAAAATAAACATGGGTAGGAGTTCTTTTACTATGCTAAGTAGTCTTGTTGCTGCCTTTTTGCTCAAACTAATTCAAAAGAAAGCAGTGTTTCCATATCAGGAACAAATAATTCCATTTTCTAAATAATTCCATTTTCTAAAGTATATTGTTATGGCTATATACTTTTTTCCTTATTTATTGCAAAAAGATAGACATGAATAAGTAATGCAATTTTGAAGGAGAAGATGTTGCTGCAGCCCAGAAATGTGAACTTTTATCATACAATTTTGTATACTGCAAAGACTTTGAAAATTAGCTAAAGAAATGGTTGATAGTTGGAGAAGAAATTGTGATGTATCTTGGCTCACTTACCAGATTGTGACTAAAAGCCCACATGTACTCTTTCCAGACATAGATTTCACACTATTGTTCAATTCTTATACTGCTTTTCCAAATCAAATGTTAAAATTTTTTTCTAAGTAGACTATGAAACAACTTCAAAATTTATTAATTTGCCAATGAAAAACTTTTTATATATATATAGCTCAGAATTAAATTCCCTCTGCAAAGTCAGTCAAAAATGGCAGAAACTACTCACTTATATGATCTAGATATAAATATAGATTTTATTTTTCATTGCAGGGAATGTCCTACCATTTCTAACAATGCTGATCATTTTTTAAATGTTTGTGTGGTTTGTACCACAGTTTTTTCTCTGTGTTAGGAGGGTCTCTGGCTACTTGACAAAGTGCAAGGCTTAGTTGTGCAACAGCCAGAAGTCAGGCATGGGCTGAAGGAACTGAATTCATGGTAATAGGCATCGGTGTTCCTTATACACTGATGATGCCTTTAATTAGGCTCCAGAGATGGGATTTGTAACCACCACCATGGTGTGGGGGGAAGATTTAAGCCAGGTGACAGCATAAGCTGTTTCTCCATCCATCCTTTACGATACCAGGCCTTTTGCAGTTCTTCTGTGCCTCAGCTATTTTAGTTTGCTCTCACTTTCTTCATTTTTCCTGATTTCCACACTCTTTTTTTCCCCTAACTAACTCCTCTGTTTTATATACTCAGTGCTAAATAACACCATGAGGAGTCTTTGTTTCTATACATCTCCCAGTCTTTCCC
>NW_009204802.1:85752-125015 GCF_000690835.1 Fulmarus glacialis
AGCACCCTACATTATATTACACAGCAGTGAAGTCTCATGCGAGTAAAGGTCAACAGTCTCATGGACTTCATGAGAAGTGCTGCTTTCTGGATGCCCACATTTCTCTCTCACCCATCTTTTCTGCTTTTTCTGCAAGAGAAACTCCTGGCATTTCCTTACCTAGAGGAACACTAAGGTTAATTGTGCAGGCACCAGGAAGCACTTCAGGAGTGAGTTGGTGCTGGGGTGCTTGCCTTGATGAGCTATAGCCCCTCTGCCTTTGAAATAAATTCTAGCCTCTGAGGACATGCAAAAAGAAGAAAATGGGGCTCAATGGGGAGAAGGCTGAAGGAAGCAGGAGCTAGAAGAGATCAGAGATCTCCCCTTTCTCTGGTGGAACACCCAAGAATGAGTTTCACACTTTCCTTGGGCCAGGGAAGCAGAAAGGAGATTCACTGATTTGTCAAGTCACTGAGGACATCTGTGCCAGGATCTTAATTGAGGTTTTCCAAAGCCCACTGTAGTGTCTGCTCCAATTCATCATGCTTTCACATCCTTTCGGTACAAAATAGATCCTCACTCCTAACCTATGGACTATAGATCTCCTAACCTATACATCTCTGGGCACTCATAGAATTGCTAAATAAATGAGGAATAGAGTCATCATCACAATAACAATAACACTTCTTGACTACAGGAGTCAGACATACACTATGGAGGTGGGTTTACCAAGGAGGCTATTGGTAGCTCCCGTTCTGACATGCAGGTCTCACATCTAAATTGCACTGGCTCTAGCCACTATATCAATACATCCCATATAATTTAATACACATTATATCTTCTACAATAACATATTGATGTGAAATATATTATATATTGCGTATGTTCTATAAAACATAATGTGACATATTCTTTTTCAATAAACAAGGTAAAATGACACTAAAAGAAAAATAAAGGATTTATAGTTGTTTAAACTTCACATAATGGCTGTGTCCTTGAGGAGCCAATATTGATTATATTGAAAAAGATTAGTCCATAAATAAAATTAAAAGAATCCAGATGCGTAAAGCACAGAGGATAGAGTGGCTCGCTGGAGTCTAAACTCACCTGCCCCTTTCTTACTTCTGATCTCAGTTAACGTGAGTAAATTAGGTTGCTGCTTTTTCATCATCTGTTTTCAGGTCAATGTCAAGGACTATTAATAATGTCTCAGAACACATTTTATAGTAGAAATATCTGACCAATGTGGAAATGAAAAAGGACCCTCAGCACCTCGGGCATGTGTGGAGGGAGAGCACAAGAGTTTATAGAGTGATCCAAGCAGACCAGCTGGAGGGTAAGTGGTTGGCTGAACAGCTGATGTGAGAAGAAGCCATCACAGAAGCAAGTAGGGGTCCTGGATGCCTGTGGGATGAGATGAGGAAGTAATTTTCTTCATATACATACTGTCATCCTATGAAGATTTGTTTATGTATTAATTTCATGTCAATGAGTAACCCTACTGACTTCATTAGGACTGCTTATGTGTTTAAGATTAATCACATGCTTATGTTTTGCCCTGCTGAAGATAAATTTTCAGGAAAATTGTTCTTAGAACATTTTTCATTTTACATTAATGTACTGCCTCAGCTCTGAGACCTATGGTATTCCTTACCAGTGTAAGCACTGGTCACCCACAAATCACGCCACAAATCACCCAGCATTGGACCTGCTTCATGGGAACCGGGTCGACACCTGGGCCTGCAGCCCTCGGCTGAGGATGGAGCAGGACACACTGGAGCCAGGGAACGGCAGAGGGCAAAGGTGAAAATAGCAGGAAACTGAAAAAAGAGCAAAGGGAAGTTGCTTTGAAGAGCTCCTGGGGGCCAAGGAGCTTTGAAAGAGTGGAGAAATATAGCAAGGCAGAGGTATATGTTATATTTAACATCAGCCTTTTCGATAGGCAAAAATTAGCACTGGTTGAATATTGGAGCCATGCTGTATTTGTTTCTACTGCCTTAAAACACCAAGCATCTAACGTGCAGTGTGGTAACACAGAATCCACTGTTATGGAAAAAAATACTCTGTCTCTTGAATTAGTAGAGTTTTGTTTATTTTCAATAATGTAAGTATCCATAGATGCTAGCAGTCTAATTTCTAAGTGTCTGACTTCCAAGTAGAACCTAACCCCTCCTCGTAAGGATCTGAATTCCTTGTTGTTCTCGAACATGTCAAGCTGCGGTGGGTAAGTGGTGACACCTGGGAGTGTGACCCCTTCCCTCCTCTGGTACCCACTGCTGCACTCCAAGTGATGGGCAAGTGCCGCCTTCCCCTGGGGATCATAAACCTGGAATCCTCTCCTGACAGCAGTCTTCTGTAACGATTTCTTCAAAGAATTGATCTCAGCTCGCTCTTCTCTTTTAACGTTCAGGCAGGGAGAGGTGGTTTCTTCAATTCCTATTAGAGATCAGAGCACTTGCCGAGGCAGGCTCAATACCTTCCACAGTATGAAATGGTTCAAACACACGTCTCTCTAATTAGTGGGGAATGTGCAAGGAAGCCTCTTGAAACTCTTTGAGAACTTCAGGGTTTGGCTGAAAGAGCACTTACCGGCAGCGTGGACTGCGTCCCTCGCAGGCGCTGTGCGCAGGAACCTGGCTGGATGCTCTAACCCGCAGACTGTTTCGCAAACAGGATTTTCTAAGAAGAGGTAGGGTGTAGCTGGTGCTTTGGATTGTGGTGGAGCGTTTTGTGGGAGATAAGCATTCATTGCCCCAGGGCAGACAGTTACAAGCCTATCTGGGAAAATAAATGCCTGGAGAACTTGCAGATGAAGTAGGGATACTTGGTAATTCTGGGTCCTTCAATAGACCTTTGGTGGATTTAGTGCCCCTAATATAGAGATAAGATGTTGCTGGACTGGATCTTCCCAACATAAAGCTCAGATGGTCAGAAAAACTGACAAAATGCATTTAAATGAAAAACTTAAATGAAAATGTTTTAAATTCATTCCCTCCTCTTCTCCTTCTTTCCTTTTTATGTCCTCTTATGAATTTGAACTCTTTCTCAGAATTTGTCTCTGGAGGCCTCCTCTATCTCACTCCTTAGGTTCCTCAGATTTAGAGAGAAATATAAAGACTATTTTTACTTCTACACTGGGATTAATAGAATCCAGCCTGTCTAGCTGCAGGGTAAATCAGCACAATTTCCCTCTATGTCAAATGCCAGTGGTTTGTCATAGACGTGCTTAAACCCCATCATTAAATGTGGCTTGCAGTACATGCTGTGTACTAGTAGTGGTTAGCTAAGGGGAGAAAGATACAAATGATGACCAAAAGGCTAAGTAAGACCCACTTTCACACATCCTGTGACCATATCCCCAAACTGAGAGCAGATCTGCTTTGCTGATCATAAATGTTATATTATTTGGATGGACTCTTTAAACCCTGCCATTTTTGGCATTTTAAAATAAAAGGATAAACAAAAACACATCTGGTCTGCAAATGTGCATGCCATGTTCGAGCTTGATGCAATTTTGAATTAGTTATTAAACATTGAAAATCAGGGTTCATAAGGGAAATGCCTACTCAGCTGATTGTAGTGCAACTGGTGCAGCTATAATAGACACCAGACACTCCTGGAATAGCAGAAAACTGTGTATGGCTACACAGGCATAGACGGAAAGAAAAGCCAGATGGTGTACTTAACTGCACTTAAAATCTGATTGTGTGTGTCAATAATGAATGCCCAAAATCGGATTCCGCCATAAAAAACAACTATATGTGCATACTAGTAGAACAAATGCAGCCCTATAGAAAAAAACTGTGTGGATTCCATCACTGTAATGATGGTTATTATGATGATCAGTTATTTTGTATTTGCTGTAGGTTTTTAAAGTCTTAAACATTAAATATGTTACAACACAGTAACAAAAATAAGTAAATCATAGGGGTAATTCTGACAAATAGAAACCTATTATTTATAGCCAGTTTTCTTAAAAATACAGATGGTGTCTGTTGCTCAGATTGCTGCCAAAAGTTGCTGGATGCTACAGTCTTAAAATACACGCCTTCCTTGGACATCAGAATGAAATCCTGGCGGGGTCAGCTGAGCCCTTCATCATTTCAAGGTAGATTAAGTTGTTTATTATGGGTGAAAGTTAGGCCTGGTGGTAATCGATGGAAGCTTTACTGTCAACCATAGCATCATACCTATAAATAGACATTTAATGTAAGACTTTAAAATAAAGAATTTTTACGTTTCTGTATGGAAATTAGGGTTCCCACAGTTATTCAGTCTTAGAAAAAGAATTTGCTTGGCTCAATTAAATAAGAACAATTAAAGAATATAATTCCCTGTAATTCCTCCTTATGCTCACTCCCTTTTTCTCTCCCTCTCTCTGTAATGGAGAGATTCTGAACCCCTTACATTGAGTGTATTTACTGTCAGCAGCCCCACTGATTTCAGCAAAAATTGGAGTAGGATGCTAATCAGTTTGAGTAAAGTTAGCAAAAGCTGGCCATAAATAAGCACCAAATTCTGTCAAACTTAATCATATTAATCAGATTTGTCTCAATACCTTACCTGTATATGTTCAGATGGCACAGCATGCAACGATACTAGCCCAGATACATTGGCTAAGGCCAATTTAGTAAGTGTTTCCTCTCATGGTGTTTTCTCTCTGCATGGAGTGCCATGCAGACATATCATCCTAACGCTTCCACTTCTGGAACTAGCAGGGTTTCCTCTAGCTAGAGTAATAGCAGCTTAGGTTGCGATGACACTCATAGAGTTTAGGCTCTCAAATCTCTAAAGTACTTTTGAAAATTGCATGCAATATTTATTACCCCTTCGAATTGCAATTCAGTGGAGTAGCAGAAGAGAATCAGACTGCCTTTCATTACAGTTTTCTGACCTTTTATCTAATGTAAAAACCTATTTTTAATTGCTGGTATCTTTGCCAAACCTTAAGAATTGCCCTGTATGGCCTTAAATGAGCCCCAATGGGTGTGAGTATTATGACATTGTCTAATTACATGGTCACATTTGAATTTTGTTCTAAACTATTTGTGCTTCAGTCTGTGCACAGGACAGAAGGAGCTTAGCTCAAAAGCAAATATTCAATTTTAGTTCTCTTCCCATTGCTCAATATGTCCCCCATGCCTTATTTACTGCACAGTATCCAAACCCTGCTATGAAGATAATTACTATGTCCCTTCCAGGTTTTTCTACAGTGTCTGTTGCTATAGTACCTGAACATTTTACAAATGAACGTTTTTACCTGAACATTTTACATTTGAATGAATTTATATGCACAAAACCCCTCTGAGGTGAGTAGTAGTATTATTCCATTTTGCAGATGCTGAACTGAGACACAGAGAATTGAAAATAAAACACCCCAGCCCTCTAATATGTCAGATTTGAGGTGATGAGGTCTGAATTTTTGGTGTGCTACTTTATATATCCAAAATTGCTCTGCACTGCTTGTATACCAGAGGTATCAAATCAGTCACTCAGAAAATCAGGAGTGAACAAATAGTACAAACAGAAGACTTAAATAAATCACTTGCCCACTACATATGGCAGTGACATAAATCCAGTTTTCCAGGCCACTGTTCCATTGTCTTAACTTGAGACCGTCTTTCTCTTCCTGAAATCCTTGACCAAGCAACCACTTTTTATAGCAAAGAGGCATGGGTGCTATAGGCAACACGCTTCACTATACAGCACGGCAGGTCTAAATCCTTCTCCCAGCAGAGCAGAAGGAAACACTGCCAAGCTCTGCAGGTCAGCTGATAACGGGGTTATTTAAGGAGAGCTCAGCGAGGGCAAGGCTGTGGCGGAGATGGTAAATAAGTGTTTTGCTCTGATGCTCACTGAGGGAAGACTGGGGGGAGCCCCAAACCCTTTGAGAAGACTCAGCAAGAGATCTGAAACAGAAGAAACCGTGGAAGAAGTAATCAAATAAAGGTATAGAGTAAACACTAAGAAATCACTGAGACTGTATGATATTCACCCAAGAGTCTTAAGAGAATTAAAGGATGAAGTAGTTGAATTATTGATGGTGGTGGTAACCTTTCTCTTAAGGTTTCACTCATTCCTGAGGAGGGGAGAGTGGTGAATGCAGCACAAATTTTTAAAGGGGTTTCTAGGGAAGATCTCCAAGCCTGTGAGCCTGATGTCTGCACTTGGCAAATTAATAGTAGCCATGATAAAAAGATAGAATTAGTGGAAATCTGGATAAATCTGACTTACTTATTGGAAAGATAAAACATAGTTTCCATAAAGGCTAGTCCTTCAAACAAAATGGAAGTCTTTCGAGCAAGTCATTAGGGATGACCCTGTTGCTATAATCTGCCTGGATTTCCAGAAGACTTTTGACAAAGTCCCTCACCATAGGATTTTAAGGAAATGAAGCTGCCATGGCATAAGAGAGAAGGTCCTAGCTTGGATAAATAATAGGCTCAGAAACATAAACACAAGGTTTACGGACTAAATGTTTGGTTTTCAAACTGAAAGGAGGGCTCCAGGGCTCTTCTAGGACCTCTGCTATACTACATGTCTATAAGTGACCTGGAAAGCACAGCAAAGAGCAAGGTGACAAAACTGGCTGAGCTGAGGCAGTCAGGCCCTAGGCTGGCTATAAAGAATTGCCGAATGGGGCTACGGGACTAGGAAGTAAAATGACAGGTAAAATTCAATACAGATAAAGTGGTGCAGATGGGAAATAATAATCTTAAATTTACGTACTAAATAATTTCCTCTGACCTGCCTATTACAACTCAAGAGTGAGACCTCGGGTCTTATCACAGAGAGCTCCAGAAAAACATCAGTTCAGTGCTCAGCAATTATCAGAAAAGCAAATTGGATTTTAGGGGGAAATTAGGAAAGGAATGGAAAGCAAAACAGGAAAACAGCATTACAGCTCTGTAGCTATGGTCCAACTGCACCCTGAATACCGTGTACCGTTCTTGTCCCCTCGTTCCAGAAGTGTATGGTACGATAGAGAAAGATCTGAAGAAGGGAATCGGGAGTGATCAGAGTCACGTGGCAGTGTCTGTACCAGGAAAGGTGAAACGGAGTGGGTTTCTTATGACTGGAAAAGAGAGGACCTGAGTGTGGGGGAAGAGACGTCTTTGAAGTCATGAATGCTGTAGGAAAGGTGCGACTGGGAACTGACTGCTCACTGCCTCTTCCAGTACAGGGATCAAGGGGCCATGACATGTTTTCACTCGTAGGTAATAGACCTGCAAAGCTCCTCACTGAAGGATGTTGTGTGCCTAAGAAGCTTCAAGAGGAGATTGGGGAAGCACTTGGAAGAGGGACGTGTTGTCGTGACAAAACAGAGAAACCACAGCAGGCGCAGGACCCCCCCGGCTGAAAAGTGTCAGAGCTGAGAGGCTGCTGGGGGAGAGCTGGCTGCGCTCGCCCGCCCGACACCCTGCCCGGGGTGTCTCCATCTTCGGCACCGCTGGAGGCAGAGTACCAGGCTGGCAGGACCCTGCTCCGGAGCTGCACGACTGCTCTGATGCCTTATCTTGCTGTGAAGAAGGCAACAGTCTCAGGTATGTGGTCAGGTATCACAATGCATAATGCAAAGAAGCTGAATTAGGGCATATCCTCTCCTCTGATTATAGGAAGAATGTCTGATTACAGCGTCTTGGGACTGCTACAAAACAGGCTTGCAAAATCAATGCCTTGTTATATTTTGAAAATGAACTGAAACTGAGAAATGAAACCCACGCATTTAGAGATGGTGAGGCTGATGAGAACATTTTCAATTTCTCCTTTTGAAACAAATACCATGAAAGCTGGGGATCTGTTTAGGGATACTACTGCATTTGAGAAACGCTCACATCCACTCTGCACACAGGGCGTTGTGGGAACAGACAAGGAGTAATCCAGAGCTGAGTTTTAAGTCAAGAGAGAAAGTAGGCATCAATCAGTAGCTGTAAGTAAATTGGACCTGGCACTTTAAGTGCCTTAAACGTTAGAAGTTAAACCTGAAATGGTATCCTGATTCTTGAAGGAAGGTAATAAATTACTTGCTGAACAAACGGGTGACATAATCAAAATGGGTAACATTGCCGAATCCTGAAGAAAGCATGGAGTCTGGGAGTAAGGATTTAGGAGACAGGGCAGGAATGGATTGCCAGTTTCCAAGTAAACATCACACAAAGCACAAGCCGTGTAAGAGGCACAGTTGTGAAGAAGACAGTTTTTATTTTGGGACAGTCTTAGTTGAACATAGTAAGTGAAATTACAATTCTCAGGCAGCTCACCTTACATAAATTTTGCTGTTATCACCAGTGTATGCAGCAAAAAACACGAACCCAAATAACTAATAAAATAGAACAATCCTCCCTCCTAAAATTGAGATGAAATTAAACTAGATATATTTTCCTCTAAAAGAATCTCTCATTATTATCTTCAGAGGGTTTTTGTGATAGTGAAATGAGTGATAAGATGGTTCTAGATGAAAAGGAAAGCCTTTTAATTTACTAAGGAAAAACCCCAGAAGGCTGCTGTGACTGGCAATATTAAAACTTACTCTTCTGTAATTGACTTGTGTCTAATCTAACTTATTTTCTCAGCATTAGTGTTGGTCATGACAGTGAAACAATATTACTCACTCCAAGAAATATCAAAGATCTGATTTTTTCAGAAAATAAACTGGATGGCTGGGAGGTAAAAATCCCGCCACTGGCAACAAAGAAGAATTTTGCTTGTACAAAGAGTAAGCCAGTATGGATATTTTAAAGTCACTTTTGAGACTGACCTCAGGTTGCCCCAGAGGAGGGCAATTGACCTCAATTTGGAGGTGGACCTCAGGCTGCTCTCCTGTTGTATGTAACAGTGTATGGCTGCACCCAAACAACTTGCAATGCAGAGGTCTAACAAGAACTGGTCTGCAGATAACTCATCTCTCCTTCCAGGCTTGTCCCTCCTTCTTGCACTTAAAAAGAGAGGAGGAAAAGAGCAGAATGGCCTGGTGTTGGGAGCAGGGAATTTTGGCACAGGTGCTGGCAGATATCATAGGATATCTGCCTGCAAACTTGTACGGATTTGAGGTACAGCAAGCTGAAGCAGAGCTGACCTTGCACCTGGGGGTTAGTCCCTTGCTGGTCACTGGGAACTGGACGAGTTGTTGTGGATAACGGGCTTTTGTAGACTTTAAAGAAGTTCTAAGACCGAGAGTCATTAGACATAGAGTAACGATATTTTGTAGCTGAGATCATGATCCATCGGATATATTGACTATAAAGACTGCTTTTTCTCACACCCATCATTGCGGTATTCAGTCAGGCCTGCTGGAATTACATTTCCTGTCATATTGATTTATTTTGCATTCATCAAAGGAGACTAAGATTTTTAAATGACTAAAACTGGAAATATATTTTAATTTCACACTCAGGCATGAGAGTTGCATCTTTTGTGAAGCTGAAATTTTGATAGCAGTGGATTTCCAGCTTCCTACTGGTAGTATCGTTAGCTTATATTAATACTCTTTCTCCACTCAGTGAGGAGAATGTACACCAAGGATTGTGGTTCACATCGCTTTACAATGTAGGTAAACAAAAGCAGAACTGTAAACAGAGCATCAGTTCTCACTGCAGTGGTTTTTGATTCAGGGCTGTGTGAAAGTTCTCTAAGCACTTCTGTTTTTCATATCTGTGGCATTTATGAAGCGAATATCCACTTGCAGCAGTTTTTAGATAGTTTTTGTTATTTCTTCTTGCCACTGTTATTCTATGTCAAGATTATGATAAGTAGGACCTTTGCTGAATGTTGTAAAATCAGGTATAAAACTTATGCATTATATATTTATGCAAAGTGAAAGCTAATTTGGTCTAACACACTGCAAAGTACTATCCTCAAACTTTACTTTTATTTCTTTAGTTCATTTCTTCTGTTTCTGAGAAAGATTTACAGAACTCAGGTTTTTTAGATAAGTTCTGTATGTCTTTATTACAGTAATAACTTACCTATTTTTCTTACTTGATAGAATTTTTTGTTCTTTTTTTTCTGACCTAAAGTAATATATCTCTGAGATCAAACGTTCTTACATATTAATGAGGATTAGGCTGTTTCAGAGCTTGCATGGAAACCTTCAAATACCATTAAGGTGTTGCAGGAAGAATGTGGCTTTTTTTAATCAATGAGTGGTTCTTATTCAACTTCTACACAATGCTTTTGCAAGATATAATGGTTCTTGCAGAGGACAGACCTTAAAAACAAGGTCTTAATAGACTTGGTCAAAACTCAGTTTCCACTGCATAGAAACATCAACAATTTGAACAGTATTTTGGTTCCGGTTTAGACTGAAAATTTGAGTTTGACAAAATTTTTTTTCTGATGTGAGGCTGTCTTGAAAACACTTTTCATGTTATTCATCTCTGCCTGGCTAGACTATCCTGACATTCTTCATTTCTGTTTGTAACTGTCATAATTACACTTTCATTCACCTGCAATGTGCTAATTGAGTGAGAGGAAGAAAGTGAGGAAACTGTGAGGTTGCCTCTTTGCACTACTGGTGGAGTTATGAAATGGTTGCTCTAAATTTGCAGAAAGGAATTAGATACTTAATTCAAAGAAAAGGCCTGGTTCTGAAGCAGAGATCGTCACCTCCCATCGTCCCTGAATTAAACGCCAAAGTACTCTTGCAGCTAGACCTTAACTTTTACTTTCTCTTTGACATAAACTATGGCTTGGACAGCTTGTTGGCACTGAGAAGCCCAATGTAACATCTATTCCTTTACGTTTTACAGGGAGCCTAGAGGTTACAGCTGAAAACTAAAGGTTAAAACACCTGTTATATAAAAAGCCCTACATAATTTGGGAGCTTGTTACAATTTCTGAAGTGACTTGGGCAACGTAAGTCAGATCTTTAAAGGGATTTAAATGTTGCAAATGTCAAGGGCTTTTGATACCAAGGTATTTTAAGAATTCTTCTAAGTACCCCTCTGTATCTGTAGCAATGGAAACACCTTTAAATCTATCATGAAGACCCTTAAAGATATAATTAGCTCGCACAGCAGGCAGGTGGTCTGCGTCCAAGAGCTTAATTCACTTCTGAAAATGGGCCCAAGTCTCCTAATTCACTCATTTTTGAAATGTGATATTTTTTCTTTCCTTCCAACAGTTCCTTGTACTTATGCTCTATGTATAAACTTAAAAATGAAAGAATTTATAGCACAGTTATAGCACAAGTCCAACTTGTTTGATTTCTAGCCTGCATGTAAAAGCTGAGTAACGTTTATAACATTTTGAGGTTGGGATATGGGGATCACATTTTATTTATCTACCTGTGCTTTTTGAAGACCAGCTATTCCGTTTTATTGAAATACATAATCTTAGTATGCTAGACATCAGTGCTATGAAATGTCATCTGTGCCCATTTCTTTATATTATAAATCCTTGCACATTGCAAAACCAGTTAGATTAAAGAGTAGAAGCAGTTAAAAGACAATGAAGAAATTGTAAATTATATATCTATATGTGTGGGCCTGATTCTCATTCATACCCTGATCTGTTTATACTGACAGAAAAACATGGCTTTCAACTAGGTGCAAGTGCATTTTGCAAGTTCTGCTTCACTCTGAACTTGTACGAGCCTGGCTCCATGCTGCTACTAGCCGTGAGATCATGGTCTTAGGCTCTTTGTGTCAGTGCAATTATTTATATCAGTGTAACAATTAACATCAGTTGTTTACACAAATATAAAGGAGATTTAGATCTGTAAAGCCGCCATAAAATATATAAAGGGACCATATACTTACTTATATCAAAAGTTTGTCTGCATGGTATTTTGTAGGCAGGTAAGAACTCTTTCATACTTTGCTCACCTTGTTCTTCCTCCAAACTATCTGGGAGCAGCGCAGACTTGATTTGTGCGGTATGAAGAATCAGCTACCTACCTGTAGTTAGAAGCAGGTTGTATAAACTTCGGCTTGGTGATTTCCTAATGATAGCTACTGGACAGACCAGCTGAAACCACTACCAGTTCCAGGCAAAATACCGCATGCGCACACTAGGAGTAAATAAAAGTCATGCCTTATCTGCACAGAAGCCTTCTCTATTCATTTTTTATAGATCTGTCTTTGATATGAATTGCTGAGCTTAATTGCATTACACAAGTACAAGGTTTGTGTGAATGGGTCCTACATGTTCGAAGTAGCATACTTAGTTAACTCATTTGTTAACTGAACACAAACCAAATGCCATTACAATGGGAGGAGGAGGAGTTGTTTATATTGTAACTTCATCTGGCCCTGTACCTGTTTAATTGGGAGGCTCCGACAAGCTCTTTTAAGGCATATTCTTCTCATATTGACATCCTCCCTTTCCATATGTTTTTAGACACTGCAATATGAATTATGCTTATTATGGAAATGACAGCCAAATCTATTTTGCTCCTACAAGTGATGTGCCAAGACAGCCTCTGTTCTGTCAGCAAGCATTGCCAAAGTACAAATGCATATGGCAGCAAACCTTTTTCAAGTTAAAACAGAAATGCTGAAAACTGACTTCACTAATTTATCAAAACTGCTTCCTGGCTCTCCCGGGATTTCTTCTGGCGGCTATAAGACATCCTTCTCCAATGCAACTGGAAACTTTTTGGAGCTAAGTCAATATTTTCATTCACAATTCATGTTAACACTGGACCTGAACATTGCAAGGTGCTGAATCTGTTGACGGGGAAGCAACCAGCGCTTTCTAACAAAGAAATCGTCGTCCTACTCTAGTGGTTTGCTGCCATTGCATTGGACTTTGTAAAATTACTTCTAGTTGTAAAAAATTGGTTTGAAGTACTACTAACTGAATATAGGCATTTTATCCTCATTCTTCGCTCTCATTGCATATAAATACACCTGTGAGGTCAGGATAGAGAAAAATAAGTCCCAACTCCTTTTCCTTCCACAGAATTTGAAACCTTAATACTGGAAACGACGACAATAGAGCCATCCTCTCTGCCCTTCCCGTAGAAGCTGAAGTGCTTGGTAGTCCTCTGGTAGTTTCAGTAGGCTTGGGACATGGTTCACCAAGCAGGACAGCTGCTTTGCTGCTTTTCTTTTCCACACTCACATCTATTCTTGTTTTGCTTCTGAGGACGGGAGGGTCCCATGCCGTTGTCCTTTGACCAGTGGAGAAATATCACTCAGCAGTTCCATGTTTTACGAGCCTGACTTGGAAAGAGAGCTGCGTGCTTTACATGTTCAGGAGTTATTTACTATGTCGTTTGTTAACTGAATTCACTGATAAAGCTCTTCAGTGCCTTTAGACATTTATGAATGCTGCTGTCATGTTTCTTACCTTCACCAGCTCTGCTCAGTATACAAAAGACCCCTTTTTATAATCATTGCATTGGTTTCTTGTGTATAGCGAATGAATCAGTTAAACACACTTTCATTTTGTGTAGTGTAAGTACCCTGCTGGGTAAGGGCTGTTTTTGAAGGTGAATGGATCATGAATTTCTTCAGTGGAGTAGCAGTGACACCTCTGATAGTCAATGACACTGTAATCTCATCTAAGGGATATTGTAGTGGAGATTTCAGCTACTCTCTCCCTATTCTAAAGTTTCTTGCGCAAGAATGGAAAAGGCACTTCAGTCACTCAAAATATTAAATCTTTGTTTGGCATTTTTAAAATGAATGCCTGTTAGGTGCTACTGATCATAACCCAGATCCTTAGCTAGTATAAATCATTATAGACCTTATTGGCTTCAAAGATGATACTGATTCACACTAGTTAAGCGTACGGACAGGGCCTGTAGGCATAACCATTAGGAAAGTGCAAATTTTCATGGGTTTTATTCATTTGGGTCATGAACCGGCAGTGTTTTTTGTAAGTAAAAGTCACCTGAAAAATACTTGTCTGAGATCTAGGCGCCAGCAAAATTAGTCATATTGGATCCCGGCACAGGAATTCCTTCAGAGAGTGGCCAATCCCACCTATTTTTCATCTCCTTGGGAATTTGAGGTTACATACCTAATGACTTCAAGTGGTTTGTGTGTAGTTTTGTCGCTTGGGGCTTCTAATACATGACAAGTTCATGGATCTGGGTGGAGAGTAGAATATTCTTTGTTGTTTCTCAGAAAATCCATCCTTGAATTTTTTTTCCTCATATGTTAAATTCAAGCATGTCCCCTCTGAAATCAGTGTCAAAACTCTCCTTGGCCTCAAGCAAGAGCAGGGCTGAGTCAGCTGACGGCTCTGTTTTGAGCTGCTCCTGCAGGAATAAAAAAGGGATGAATACACACAGATTTGTACCACTAGATTGGCAAGTCCCTAAATTGGATAGGTCTGCCCCTGCGTCTGGCCATCACTTGGCAGACATAACAGTGCTAAGTTTAGCTTTGTATTGATTGTAATTTGCTGTGGGATGCTGGGCAGGGAGGAAGATCTAGAAATGGAAGATTATAATGTACTATTGCATTTACAGTATTGATATTATTGCAAATCGTTCCCTAATTTCTACAGGAATATTTTGGGCACAGCCACATGAAAATACTAAAAATAACAGCCTTGTTCCATCATTTGGAGAGGCAGAAAAGTGTTAGATTGCATACCGTGTAGTAGAGTTAATTCCTTTCATAAGTTGGGAATTGTTTAAGATCTGTCAGAACTGAACATTTTTCTAACTGCATTTTAGATTAACCAAAGTCTATAAATTTGCAATAACAGATTTGGAAAGTGACTGTTGATAAGAAATGAAGGGTTACAAAGCATCCACTTGAATGAAAATCTGAAAATGTCAAAGTACTTAACTTTCATCAAATAAAGAAAAAGTTTCCAAAGACTAGTGGAAACAACCATGTGTTTCCAGGCTTTTCAGCAACTCTACAGCTGTACATCTGTACATCTGCAATCACGACAGTAGGCCTGGAGGGGCACGGGTATACCAATAGGGTATGAATGAGGAACTAGAGGTACCTGCTAAGGCATATAAATCAGCTGAAGTCACCCAGGCTGAAAAGACCTACAAAGGAAGTCTTCGCAGGGGTAGGAACAACCAGCTCAGCATTTCCCTTTTATTTTGCTTAAAAGTGTAAAGTTCCTTCTTTTGTTTGGGGACCACCACCAGATGGCAAGGCTGGGGTTAACCACTTCAACTTCATTGCAGAACTATTAATCCAGGTGTGGATATGAAGCCTATTGCACACATTTGAAAATGTATGGGTATGACAACTGAAAACCATATTGAGTGTAGAGGGATATGTGAAGTGCTTAGGTGTTGCTTCTTTGCCTGGACACATCACATCACAAAAACGGGAATAAATTTACCAAAGATGCAGAACCACTTTGTAATTCCTTTCGAAACAAAATATAAGAAGCTCAACTAAGCACAACCAAGTACCAGCCCCATTTTAAACCATTTTCTAAACCATGTTTTATGGGGTTTGCCAGACAAGTAGCCATAGACACCGATCAGAATCATTGTCCTTCACAGTCCCAGCGGACTACAAGGCAAGGCACCTTCTGCTTTACAGACAGTGTACCCTGGAGCACTGTCCATTTACCTGAAATGGTTTCAACTGCTCCAACCGTCAGGACAAAGCAGTATGACCACATCTGCACAATACTGCGTACAGGGGATTTAGTCCTTTTGGGATGGGTCAGGCATGAGCTGCCCTTAGTAGATCCATGCTGGCTGTTCCCACTCACCTTCTGGTCCTCTGTGTGTTTGGACATAACTTGCGGGAGATTTTGCTCCCACTGCTTTCCTGGAAACCGAGGTTAGGATGACTACTCTGTTGTTCCTCAGATCCTCCTTCTTGCCCTTGCGAGAGACATGTGGTGTTTGCTTTGCCAGACGTCAGGAACTTCCTCTGAGTGCCACAACCTTTTGAAGATGGTAGAGAGTGACCTTGCGATGACATTGGCCAGCTCCCACAGCACCATTGGCACCCACAGCATCCCATCCCATAAATGTCCGATTTGCTAAAGTGGTTGCTAAGTCTATCTTTCTCTATTTCATGTAATGCCTCACTCCTGCGGTCTCTCACAAGGCTTAAAAAGCCAAGAGGTGTATGTGCAGACTTTATCAGTAAAAGCTGAGGCAGAGAAAGCATTGAGTATCTCATCCTTTTTGCTGTCACTAGGGCCTCAGCCCCACAGCGTGCTCATGTTTTCCTTTGCTTTACTTTTCCTGATAATATGCCCTAGAAACTTCTCTTCTTGTCTTTCAGATCGCTTACTAGTTTCAACTTCAGCTGAGCTTTGGCCTTCCTAATTGCATCCCTGCAGGCTTGGGCAATGCCTTGACACTCCACCTGGCTTGCTCACTCCCGCTTCCATGTGACGTAGATCCTAGGACTTGAATAACTAATAAAATTTAATGCTGTGCACTGCAAAACTCCTTTTCCTCCTAATACCATTTGCTAGGATCAACTCCAGTCATCTCCGGTCACCCTGTAAATCAGTTTAGTTGCTGCTATCTTGTGATCACTGCCACCTTGTGACCAGCCTCTACAGAATGCCAAATTTTAACCTCTTCTGGTAGCCTAGAAACCAGGAGGTGGAGCCAAATTGTTGTTTTCCTTATGGTAAACAGAAAATGGCTAATTAGAAAATAATTGATTACTAGGACAACTGTACTGAATGAATGTTTTCTCTACATGAGTTGTGGATCTTTTATCCGAACAGCTTTTCACAGATGCTTGGGTCAAATGATGCTTAGTTCTTCAGTCGTAAGAAGGGTAAGATGGCACTCCCAAGAAAAGAAATATAAAGGTGTACATCTAGGATGTTTACAACCAGGATCATACAGAATGAGACTGGCAGATCATACAGCACTCACCCTCCAGATGTTAATCATTGTAATGCATTATACATAATAAGTCTTTCTTTCCTCTAATGGTGTTCAAGAATAAATACGGAGTCTTAAGTGCTTACAAGCTACAATAATGGAAGCCCACTGTGTTGTTTCAGAAGGGATAAATAGACCGAGATGCCCATATATGAGGGCGAGAGAGAAGAAAACTTCAGAGATAGAAAATAACTTAGCTTTGTGAAACATGGTTTTGAAATAAAACATTTCCGCCCTCCCCCATTTTTACAGGGTTTTTCCACTCAGATAATGTAGATGCTTAATGTACAATTATAACATCTTTAGAAGATTGTTAGATTATATGAAAGAGGAAATAGTAATATACGTACAGAGAGATACTGAGAAAGAGGGTATGTGGTTTGAGTCAGAAATCCTCTGATCTCAAAAGAAGCAGATGATGCAGATAAAACACAGGCTTCACTGGCACAGCTAGCAGGGAACTTTTATGTGTACATAAAGCAATTATAAAAGGTGTTTGATTTTGCATTAAAGCAGCCAATTAGTTCCTTTTTCGACTAAAAATATATATTTCTACTTTTTGTATTTTCAGCAGACAACAAACCAAAATGAAGCTTGGTAGAAGTCATTGACTAGAAAAAGCTTTTAATGTATTTTAGTGCAGGAAAAAAAATGGGAAAAGTCCCCCCACATTGAGACCCCTTTCCCACTGTCTCACAAGCTACATGCAGAGGCTTTCCAACAAAACTGGCAAAGATGGTGGCTTCAGAAAGATACCTTTGCTTCTGGGATAAAGTTGGACATTCAAAGGCAGAGCCGAGCCCACATGAATGACATCTTGGCTATAGCTGTGGTGAACCCTTGCTGCGGGGTTATCCCACGTAGGGTTGTTTGTTGGTTTTGCAAGCGTATTTCTCTCAAAAACAGGGAGGGGTCAAGAACTGCCAGCAACAAGTAACGGACCATGACACAGAACAGAGAGCACCGGGGCTCCAATACACGGGAGAGCGCTGGAGTCGCTGTTTGTTTTTCGCTGTTGTAATTGCACTGTTGTATTACACAACACATTTAGCTTTTGCTCTCGTGTGGGAGCAGCTTTCAGGAAGGTTTCTGCAGCATAATAGCTTCCCATGAGGAATGATTTCAAAGGGCAACTCTGAGATATAGATGTAAGAGAGCTGCTGAGTTTAACACGTTTTCACAGCAATCGTTTCAGAATAGCCATGTTTTAGAGTATTAACATTCATTCATTAAAGGATGTTTACTTAGAGGTAAACACTGCAACCTGTCTAATATTCCTCCATTTCTTCTAGCCTCTCAAAAATCATTACTGCTATTTCCAGACATTATTTAAATATTTTTAAATAAAAATGATTAATATTGGTAAAACATGATGGTTGAGACAAGATGAAATTGACTCATGGGGATGAGGAAAACTTGCATATAAAAAGTCTTGGAGGCTATTTTATGAGACCTGAGGATCAAGGTTGCTATCCTGGCACAGAATGAAAGGGATGTGCCCTGTCACAGATATGTTTGGCAGCATTTTAAGGATTTGAGAATGCTTCATTCCTATTCACAGGAGCACTGAAGTAGGTCAATCACCACTATGTGTCGTGCTTGTGGTATACACCAGTAACACTGATTTTTCAGCCTTCCAGCTATTGTGAATCTGTCCACATTCACTGAGTAAGGGAGATGCCACAAAGCTCACTTCAATTTCCAGTATGAAGTGATGACAACTCTGTGTAAGATTTTGAATGAATGAGACTAGCACTAAGATTTTAAGCCTCATGTGAACATCTTCAATTTGATAAGACTTCCCTGAATCTTGTGTAATGCATTAGGAACCATTATATGTGATTATTTTGTTGGGGAAGTTCTAGAAATCCAAGGACAATAGCACATATTCTTCTGACCAGCCTTGATAATTACCAAGGGAAGAACTAATTTGTTCTGAGCATAAGATATGCCTTTCTTACACTTTCATGATGTATTCTTCTGAAGGTAGCAGATGAGGGGAGAGGACACAAGCAATGCTCTGGTTTGTAACGTGCCTTTTCCATGCTGAACATAAGCTGCTAAATTGAATACATCTCTTGCAAGTATCCATTCAAGAATTTTTATGTATGCTGTTAACATGAACAGCCTTGATAGCTTGTTACTCAAGTGTTTTTAAGAATTTCAGGTAGAGACAGCTCTGTAAAAAAATTTAGGGTGATAAATTCAGAAGGCTTTCACTGCAGGCCATGCTGTAAAAAGATATTTCAAAAATTACTTTCTTTTGGAACTCTTAAGTAGCATATACATTTATTGTTGTCAGCGAGTGCTGCAGTTTGATGCTTACTAGCATTTGGCATCTCTCTTTTCTGACTCTTTCCTTTTCTTTTCTTTTTTGCCAAGGATTACTCTCTAATTCCAAAAAAAGAAATTATATCTTGTAAAAGCAGAAAAGATCAACTTTTTTAGACAGACAACAAGGAAAACCTCTGCAAAGAAACAGTGTCTGTTGAAAAACACATTGAGAAACTGAACTCTTTGCAAAGCAGGAAACTCTCCAAACTCAGGATAAGGGTTTAAGGTGTGTTCCTTTGTATGGGAACAAGAAGGTCAGCTCTGAGCCATCCAGCTCCTGTGTCACTCTGAACTTATGGACTTTTCTTCCTATTAAAAGTAAGTGGAAGAAAGCTGTATAAAGGCCAATGTGGACTTTGGGAGGTTATTGGGTAGATGCTTGAGCTAAGGAGGGTTTTTGCTCATGCAAATCATGTCTCTCTGTGATACAGAACAAATAACACTGTAATCAGAAGCATTTTTTTACCACCAATCTACTAGTCAGAAGGAAGGGAACCTTATCTGCTGCTGTGAAATCATGAATTTTTGTTGCTGAGATTGCGATCTGTGGGATATACCTAGTGGGGTGTATACCACAACGCTGATAGCTGGCTTCCCAGCTGAAGTGCCTTATGCAGCAGCTGATCACCTGCTTCTGAGAAGGAGAGGTAGGGGGAGAGTTTGTTTTTCCTATAAAATGGTTTCTGATCCTTTCATCCCTCAGTATAGCTTTACTTGTTTAGTCTACCGAGGCCTCTTAGGGCTAACATGTAATGAAGTACAATCGCATAAGGGTGTTCATAGCCACAGCAGTGCTGTTAGCTGTGCTCTTTAATGGATTTGGATAAAACCTCGCTCAGCAAATAGCATGCTGAAAACAAATATTGTCTTTGTTGTCTTAGGATATACTGTCCCCATTACTGTACTGCATTTGTTCTCAAAACAGACCCACACATGGTCGCATTTTGATCTTTGAACTTTGAGCTGACCGGTTGTCAGATGCTGATGCCTCAGTGTGAACCTTAGCACAGAAACTGATCATTGGATTTGAAATAGCAGGAGAACGTGTGCTGTCCTGGTGGGCAAGCCATGTGGTAGCTTTCTAATTTATTCATAATTTTACTAAAATCAGAGGTTGTATGAAAAAGTAAATTAAGTAAATACCCAGCTGAATGCAGTCTGTCTGAGCTGCTCCACGCTGTGCAGCCAACCGTGAGGGGGAAAAATACAGCCTTAGGACAGCAAAGGCTGTGAGTCCAAAAGCACCCAGCACGTTCTTGGGCAGTTTATAAAGATGGCAAAAATCATTAAATCCGTTCCACTGCTGCTCACCAGACGCCACTGCAGAAATAAATTAATTGCACACAGTGAGCCAAATGGTGTTCCTCTTTCTGACACAGGGCTACACCTTGGTTTGGACTGTGCAAGAAGACAGTGCAGGTCTTCACCTCTTGTGATCCCATCTTTGAGCATTAGGACTTCGACACCAAGGGCTATAACCAAAAAGGTGACTAATTTCTCATTGAAATCAATGTCAAATATGGAATTTGATATTTCCCTGCCATGCGTTTCGGGAAAAGCCAGATTCACCCTTCTTTCCCGTCTGGAACAGGGGAAAGGGCAGGACTTTGGTTTCGTCCTTCTGTTTGCTGGCTGGAGCAGTGTGGCCAGTGCTGGGGTTTAGAAATTACTCTCTCCTAGAAGCTGGGAGTCACACTGTTCCCTGGGGCGGTGGCGGGACAGCCCAGGCCAGGCAGCGCCGTTAGCTGTGCCCGAAGCCACAGCCTCACCACCAGCCCCCTCCTGGCCACTCCTGCCTGGTGTGTTTGCTCCCCTGGTCGGCAAACAGATTTGGAAAGGGGTAGCAGGAGGGCACGTTCATTCAACAGGTGTGCCTTTGGCGTACCAGGTCGCAGACTGAAAAGGTGTGACGGTGTAAATAGGAGGTTTAATATTTCACCAAAATGTCAAAGCTTAAAACGCCTGCTGGAGCAACGGAAATGCCTACGTGAGGCTGGAGCGAAAGCACAAACCACTGTAAAATTCTTATAGCGTTAATACCAACGTGATTGTTAGAGTAGTTATTCACTGTAGATATGGTTAGTGGTATGCAGGCAGCAGGTTTTTAGTTTTGTGGCATTTTGCTGACTTTACAGTAAAATGGTCTTCCTTTCTCAGATTTTAATGTGCTATCTCAGGAGTAAATTATATAATGGATGCCTGGGACTTTCTGTCTTGTGGTCTATTCTATAACAAATTTCACCCTTCTTTTCCTCAGAGAGGGTAATTAATGGAGTGTACTATGATTTCCATATGAGATAATCTTCAGAGAACTTTTTTGGTTGTGTATGTATAGCCTTGTGGATCACTTGGCTTTAAAAGAAACTGCATTGTGCAAAGCTTAAGCAGTACTGATGATCCATTTTTCTGCAGAGGACCTCTTTAATGTATTCAGATTTCTGTTTCTTACTGAGGTAAAGATTTGTATTTTTTTAGCATTTACCTAGATGTATAGAGCTGTCCACAGCCCTTTGTAGTAAAAAATAGTTTAATATTTATGTAGGTTCAATGAACTAAGAACCTCTGCCATCGGTAGGAGTTGTAGGATCAGGTTATTTAACTCTTTAGTTAATTTACTGTTAAGTAAATGGTGCATGCTTCAGTTTCACAGTGCAGATCAGTAGAGGAAAGGCAGGTGTCCGTAAAGCAACCACCTTATTGTTACACCAAAGAAAATCTGACGATGCTGATCTTAGCAAACTGAATTGACTCACATTAGTCCTGAAGCTTTTTTTTTTTTTTTTGACCTGAAAGACAGAACGGAGAATAAATCCAAGAAAGGGGGAAACACAAAAAAGAGGAATGAGAATTCTCTGCAGCTTTTTTGTCTTTGTTCGTCTGCAGTAGTAAAAGTTGCCTATCTGAGTATGTGGTAAAATAATCATTTGTCAAAGAGGTAAACTTAGTGTACACCAATGTTCTGCATTTAAAAGATCCCTAGTGTGCTATGAACTATATAGTGTTCATAAAAAGTCATACTCAAGAGTCAAATATTCTTCCTTCTTCAATTACTGTAGTTTTCCACTGTCTCTAAGGATGGGCTATTAAACACTCAGTGTCAAGGCACACTACACTGTAGTTGTATGATGTATGATACATTCATTAGGTCACTTCTTTTTTTTTTATTTCTGATTATATGTATGTATGGTTATCATGGACTCCAAGAAAAAAAAGAAAAAAGAAAAAAAGAAAAAAGGAAAAAAAAGGAGGAGCCCCCTAAAAGCCAGGCAGTCAGTAGGCAGAGTGATTCTGAGGATACTGTGCTTTAGTCCATGAAAGCCTGAGGTCATTTTTGCTTGGACATTGCATAAAGTGTGCCTGCCAGATTCAATATATATAATCCAGTGCCAAGTGACTGAAATTAGGGTTTTACTGTTTGATCTTTCAGACAAGTAAGCAAATTGTCACTTTCGTTTTTCAATAATTGCTGGGATAACACATCTGGCTGTTACTTTTTCCAATCTACACTATTAACCAAGGTATGGAGGAAGGAGTCTGATCAAAGGTAATTAACGATTCTGAACAAGATTTCATTGGGGTATTGGATCACATTTCCTTTACACATGTCAAGGGGAGTATATCTGAAAAAAGGACAAGGCTGGTTAAATGGAAATGAAGCTTCCAGAGGAAGTTATGTTCTTTTAGAGGTAATATGCTAAAAGGCTGAGATTACAGAACTATTGCTGAAGGAGCAGCATGCTCTTACACATTGCTAAGTGCCCCCAAGCTGACATCATCATTAGTTATTTATAGCACTCTAACATCTGAAGGTCCTAGTCAGAAGTAAGGCCTCCTGATATCATCCTCTGTCCAAACTGGAAGAATGTCCTCGGTCCCAAAAAGCTCACAATGTCATTTAATCTCATTGGTGTTGAAGGCAATCAGAACATCTAATGGAGGGACTTCAAACTCATATGAAGAAAAGGTTTCTGCAGGATCAGCATCTCAGGGAAACCTTTCTTGATGGGTAGATTAATAATTCCTTAATGAAATATTTTAATTAATTTGGCTGACACAGGCAAGTACTATGAATGGAATGGAATATAAGTCAAAATGATCATATACCACCCTTTGTCAAACTAGCATAAATTTAAACATAATAAGGGCAAAATTTCTTTAAAGGATTTTTAAAAAATAGCATCTTGCATGATCTAACAGTACACATAGTCAAGAAGAGAAGTAAGAAAGATACAGGAACATATATATTTCCGTGTTGCATTTTCTATCAAGTGACTGATGGTCACTGATGGAGTGAGCTCTCACTACTCTTGAGAATTCAGAGTAGTGGCTGTGCTTAGAATTGGAGGTTGTGATAAAACATTTTTGGAGGTTGTGTTAAAACATTTTTGAAGGTTGCCAATTTTACACAGCATTTAAGTCAATACAGCTGCTGTGCCTGCCTTACAAGAAATCTATCATTTCTTACCAGAGAGTGAAGAAGTTCTGTTTTGCTATTTTTTAGAAAGCACTTTTTCAAATCTTACTGATCTGTATTCTGCAAACCCACCACTAATGGGCAGGTTTGTTGGAGTGTAAACCACTCTCTACTTTGCCTTGGGCTGTCTGGTTTGCTCAAGTTACCCTGGAACAGAAATAGCTGTAGTTTTGGCAGTATCAGTCCTGCTTTACTGTAGGGAATACATCACTATTTATCAGTGAGCATTTCCAAATGCAAATGACCCTCCAAATTAGGGATGTCCTGCCTCTTAGAACCACTACTAAACGACCACCTGCATGTGTTCATATTCAAAGCTGGTCTACTCGCCCCATATGCATCTCCTCCAGTGTTTTATTCGACAATCTGTTTCAGCTTCGCAAGGGAGCTAGCAAATTATGTATTGCTCATTTTGTCAAAGTCATCACTGATGACAATTCCGGCATCAAGAGGCTCATTTTGTTCTGCAGATGTTTTTTTCAAATAGAAGATGAATCGTGGTTTTCAGTCTTTTTCTTTCTTTTTCATTCTTTCTTTCTTTCTTTCTTTCTGAGAGTGAGGATACATGCTGTGCTGCTAGGAATAGGAGTGGGAACACATAAAAAATAAATTAACACAAAAAATATTAAAGCTCAAGAGGAAATCCACTGCAAGCCTACAGAGCCCATTAGTAAGTTATATTTAGCACCAGCATAATGGACAGGAAAAAAATACCAAGTTGTTTATATAAAGGGAATGGTCTCATTCATATTGGATAACATCCCAAATTCCAAATCATGATTTACAGTCTCTGGCCAACCCACAGCTATTTTGTGACACAGGATTTCCCAAGCTTGTAGGGTTGCATCTTCAGATGTAAAGAACAAGTGATCTCAGAGGTAAGATGTTGTAAGCAGCTCTTTTTACATTCTTTAAAAGTGCAGCTTGTCCAAGGGCTATACTTTACACTGTGAAAGGAACACACTTTGCTGCCAGTCTCTTGAAGTTGGCAGTTAGTGTTCTTAATTTCAGGGCATCACATTCACAATAAATTCAGTTTTCCAAGAGCCTTCAGTTTTCATTGACAAATGAGTTGATCACATTTTCCAAGAAAATACACCTCTCCATGCTCTCACTATTTTTAATAGAAACTGTGAAATTCCCTGAACCTTATTGGAAGACACATTGTCCTCCACAGAATGTCTTAACTTTTTTGGTGGCCAGCTCCCCCAAATAATTTAGAGATACTTTTTCATCCTTTTGAAAAGAAATCGTGATATTCTTCCTCTGTAATTGGAAGTGACATGTCATGGGAGTCTCAAGGGTTGAGTGCATCAAGAAAACTGGACTTAAAATGACTGGTTAAGTCTCACGGAGAACGATAGCTATGTAGCCCATGTACTGCAGCTCCCTTGAGGGAGTTGACTGGAGAGCATATAGACGCACTGTGCAAGTGTGCAGGGATGGGGTTAGAAAAATGAAAGCCCACTCAGAGTTGAATCTGGCAAGGGTTACGAAGGGCAACAAGAAAGGTTTCTACAGGTCTATCAGCTGCAAAAGGAGCATGAGGGAATATGTGGGTGCACTGCTGAGTAGGGCAGGGGACCTGGTGACAGGGGAGAGGGAGAAGCCTGAGGTACTCAGTGCCTTCCTTTCCTCTGTCTTTACTGGGAAGACTAGCCTGCAGCAATCCCAGCTCCCTGAGACCAGAGACAACGTGTGGAGCAAGGAAGACTTACCCTTAGTGGAGAAGGATCAGTTTAGGGGACATTTAAACAAACTGCATACACACATCCATGGGCCCTGATGGGTCCAGAGAAACATAAGAAAAAATCTTTTTACTGTAAGGGTGGTCAAACACTGGCAGAAGTTGCCCAGAGAGGTTGTGGAGTCTACACTCCTGGAGATATTCAAAACTCAGCTGGGCACAGCCCTGATAAGCCTGCCCCACCTGACCCTGGTCTGAGCAGGGAGTTGGACTATATGATCTCCAGAAGTGCCTTCCCGCCTCAACCATTCTGTGCGATTCTGTATGAGAATGTGAGACAGAAACAGTTGTGATTTAAGCAGCACTTAAATTCCTTCATTACTGTAGGGATTGTATTAATTTTTAGCAATACAACATTTCAAATACTAGTGACACTACCACAGAAAAGTACGTTTAGCTGAAAGCAGAGTTTACCAATAAAACCCACATGTCAGTCAGTTGTTTTTTTTTTAACCACATTCAATATTGAACACTTCTGGAAAATGTAACAATTTCGTTTAAGATCTTTACTTCCACTTTTTTGAAAATCTGTTCTAAAAGAGCCCTAAGAAGCAGTATCATCTGGTAATTTAAGTGCACACAAGATATTTCAAAAATCAAAGCATTCTGGTAAAAATTGTCATAATCTAAACTTGTGACAGTTCCAACAAATACCAGACCCATGCAAATGTATCTGATGTGAAAAGGAATTACTTCCAATAGCTTTTAAATGGGGAAAATTTTAATCTATTTTTAAAAGCTAAGAAACTCCTTGTGTGGAAAATGCCCACCGCACAGCATTCTACACAATTCTGCTAACAGCTTTTAGACATCTCTAGTGCTTGCTGTTGAAGATTCAGTGTTATATTTTAGATGAATACTACGAGAAAATGATCAATACGTAGTTAGTAGGTTTTCTATCCAGAACAGCCTTACAGGACAGAGAACACGAGAATCTTGACCTCGTAGCAATTTAGAAGTGACAGCCGGCATCAAGCAAGCTACCTCTATGCCAGTTTAAGAGCAGGGGCTAAAAAGAACCTGTGAAGAAATATTAGACAACTTGTAAGAAACTCACAAAACCAGATGCTCATGTATATCCTTTTGGAAGGATGGTCCCTTTGCCTCTGAAGAACTGTGTAACTAATTTGTTGAAGACACCACATAATGTCACACATAAAGGTAGCCATGTCATACTTTCAGACTGTCCAGAGCTGAAATGCTATGAAGCTATTACGGAACAAGCAAAGGCTGTTTGATATAGTGGCCAAACATGACAAAAAAAAAATTTTGAAACCTGTTAGAATAGCAGCCCAAGTGACAAAAAAAAAAAAAAAAAAAAAAGTAAATCTACAGAGTTCCCGAAGGACCCTGAAGAAAAGCAGAGATAGGCCTTTTCACCATGAACCATGAATCTTGTTAACACTGAAAACCCTTTAGACTCTTGGAAATCAGACAAGCTGCTGGAAGTTGCTGCAGTGACCACCCCAAGTAATTGGCATATCACCCAATTTACCATCCCAACTGATTGGCTTTAGATAATGGAACTTGGATGACTTTTCATGAGTTCGTAGAATATGCCAAGGAATATGAATTTTTCCATATCGTAACACCATTACATTGCTAGACAAATGGCAAAGTCTGAGTGAGTCACTGTTCACATTGCTAAGGTTTTAGTAAAGAAAGTTGAAGAAACAAATAAATTATTCTTTAATGGAGAAACAGTTCCTTGGAATCTTAATCTTAATCTCAATAACACCCAAGCATTTTGGCACATTAAGGAGGTGAAGTATTAAATCAGGCAGTGGTTGAAAAGAAACTGGACAAAAAACCGAGACACCTTTGCTCAAGCCAACCTCATTACTGCAAACAAGCCAGATTTCCTCAAACACTTCCTCATTACAAAATGTGTACATGAAAACAAGTTACCTGTGCTGAACTGATGTATCTCATTCAGATAATATAGTGTGGATAGACTGATATTTCACCAAACCCACTAATGCATTTACTCACTGAATGCAACACAACAAATACGGACATACAGGATGATGAAATATCTGTTCCATTGAGATTTGATGAAGAAGATTTGAAAAGAACAAAGTTTGACAAGCAGCAGAGTTATACGGGAATAGTTAATTAAAGCAACTTATCTCCAAAAGAACCCAAGTGCAAAGCAGACTTCTCAGGCTGGAGTGCCCGTAGAGTCCTGTTTCTTCCACAGAAGCCATGAAATATACTCACTTCATCTAAATATTCAAGTGAGAAATAGCACTTTATTTCCCAATCATTCTCTTAGCAAGGCTTGATAAAATCAAAATACATTGCTAAAACTTGGGCGACTACTCTAGCTTTTATATATGGATTTTAAAAAATTACTTTACTTTTATATGAGTCACTGTAAATGTTTAGGCAGAAAGAGATACAAAAATTCAAATAAGGGTTTAATAAGCTTTCACCAGATTGATGTAAAGAGATGGAAACCTGAAAGTGTGAAAATAACAAGAAAATAACAAGATACAGACTTGTCAGCATATACAACCTTCCAACAGATCTGAAATACGAAAATTTTTAAAAAATGAATTTCAGTTAAGTTTTATTGTAATAATTTTATTTCTTTCTATTTGGAAACCAGTTAAGTTTTATTAATCTCCTGCAGCCTTTTGTCATTTTTTTTGTGTGGCTTCTTTTATTCCCTTCCCTTACAATGTATTTTACATACTGATTTTCAGGCACAGTTTACTGTTTCCTGCAAAGAGCAGAACTTGTGGAACTAGCAGCTAGAGTTATTGTTAGCACACAGATAGACTAAGACAGATCATAAAGTCCCTGGTGATCCAGGAACTATATAATGCTGACTAGCTCCAGCAGAAATTTCATAAGCCAGTGCTTAGATTTCAGCAAGCTCATTCCGTCCAGTTCTTTCCAGCTGAGAACTGGCTAAACCTGACCTTATCATAGCCATAAGCACCACACTCTTCTCAACCTGGAAGGAGTGTTTGGGTGGTTAGCGTCAAGTCCTTTCTCTGCAAACACCCCCCAAATTCCTGGCTGGGGTGGTGGTGGGCTGAGCACCTCCAAACACTTCAGACTGCGTCCGAGGCATTTGCTCCTGGGGCGTTCAGCACTTGGGTGGCTCAGGCTTCAGATGGGTAGGAGAGGCAGACACTGCAGCCCTGCTGAGAAAGAGCTTCGGAGGTCGTTTAATCTGCAGTGGAAAAGTGTTACTGAGTAAGAGGGGTTACGTGAGGAGCTATTTCAGATGCTTCACATTCCTCTTCGACTGGCATAACTTACAAGCGGAGACAAGACCTTGTACACGAGGCATAAAAAGTAACAGAGGGACTACTGCTATGAAGTGTTGAGTATTTCCAAGAGTTAAACACGCTCAGCACCAGAAATACAGGGAACAAAGTCACCTTCTTACTTTTCTGAATAGCTGCAAATAGGAATTAAGTGTAAAAGTGATTTGGCTATCTTGGTGCTAATCTGCTTGGCTAAGATCAGGGCTGAGTATGCTTTTTCCATTGTGCTGTAGTGTATCTGGCTTCTCTTTCATCCCTGTGGAGTGAGCCTGGAAATTCTGCAACATCTTCCTTTACATTTAAGAAAGGTATATCCTGAATTAAGTATGAGCATGAATAATAACAACAGGACAGAGGCCCCTGTTTCATCCATTTTACTATGCAATTTAATTTGTGTTTTTCCCACATTTTTGGTATTAGTCTTCAGTATGCTATAGATTCCTGTCCTGGTAGCAAACTATTGTGTTATAGATGCTGTACATAAGAGGGAACTGGTGGGTCTGGGATACTCAGTCATTTGGGAGAAGCTGGGTTTGGGGCTTGGTTGCATTAGTGAGCTTTTTCATTCAAAGTGATCAGCAGTGAAACAGTTAATGAGACTGAAGTGTAAGCTATCTGTAAGGCTTCAGAGTTAACATCGATTGGGATGAACAGAACAGTTCACACCTCTCAGAACTAATCTCTCAGCCTGAAAGTTTTGTTCACTGTTCTGGAAGGTCACTTAATTACCATGTGAAGTACAGACATAATCATATGATGAAGGTTAAACTCCAGTATATTATTCTGAGGCAAGGAATGGAAAATCAAAGCAGATTCAGCAGCTATGCCGGCATAAAATACATGGTCTATGTTTGTAGCTGTTTTGACCAAGTCTCATTCTTCAAAATAGACGGTAGGAATCTTAACACCAAATATTCTTTGAGGTGCAAGGAGAGGTTTTTTGTATTAAGTAAGTTCCATTCACAGTCTGGTTTTATACGAGATGAGTTACTGAGGATTATTATCTGTGGTAAATACTAGTAGGAAAGTAGCCTTTTCTAGAGAATGGCATTGTGTTAAAAGATGAGTGAAGTTATGCTGACGTTAAGTGTGGTTTAAGAGCCTGAGTAGACAAAAAGTCTTTGGTATAAACAAAACCCCTTTGATTTTCTGTCAGTTAGTTACAGTCAGTGGGAATAGGAGTAGAAGAACACTGAAAAAGATATCCCGTGTCACTGCATCTACTCTCTGTTAGGCAACCAGACAACATGAAACCTTTTTCAGATGCCTAAGGTGGACTGGAATCTGTGGACATAATACAGCAGTCCTTCAGCTGTATTGGCAATTAGGTTGTACATGCTCTGATGGTGGCACTTGTCTCTTCTACATCATTAGCAGCTGTGTATGATCACTAATATGTTAACTTGTCCAAGCAGTCCACAACTCCCTCATGTAGATAAACCTGGAAAGTGCACTGAAATGGAGAGGACAATATTTAAACAATACTCCTGGGAGTCCTGGAACTAAAGAAACCTGTTTTCCCATCAGTTTTTATCTTGCCTTAATTATATATATTAAAAAAGTCTTTATAGTTTCTAAACTGTATCTCATGTAGATTTGTCAGTGTCTAAGGCATGTAAAGGATATGCATGCTCACATGGCAAGTTTTCTTTCTCATGTGGGGAACACTTGCATGGTTTTTTTTCTTTATTATGGTTATATAATTTCATAAAACTTAGAGATTTATTATTTCATTAATTATCACCTAATTATGTTAATTAATTATTAATAAAATGCAGATTTAATTATTTTAGAGAATGAAGGGTAAAGGTACCCTTCAGTCAAATTTGGCTGAAATCAGCTAATGAGGTCAGAAGTTATTAGCAGAGAGATACAAACTGATAGACACAAATATGCACACACTGTGACCTCCTTGGGAGTGTGACTAAAATAAGTGTCTTTTCATCTCAATTTATAGAAGCTAGAGTTGTAAAAGAGATTTCTATTCTCTCCACTCTGGTACTTGCGTTTTGAGACTACTGGATCTTTTTGGCCAAATAGCTGTGTTACTCATCTCCTGATTAAGATAACTGTATTTGGAGTAGCATTACAAACAAATCTACTTGTCAGCATCTGCTTGTGGTAAATGTGATGGTCCTGGGAGGAAAGACTTAAAGCAGTTGGTGCGAGGAATTGTGGGGGTGTCACAGGGAAGCCCGTCCTGGAGCGCTGCTTGTGTTTGCAGCATCTCTGTGCACATGACTGATCACTGCGAGGCAGGAAAGCTTTAAAACATGGAGGCCTCTCATGTTTTGACTCAGCAGGCAGTACGTGAGACATGTTGGCAACGGTCAGGCCACTGAGTCTCACAGCGAGAAACTGTCTGGTTTGCAGGCAAACATCAGCTAAAAAGCAAACCAAAGAGGCAGCATGAAAGTAGCACTAGAAATGTTCTCCCACAAAATCACTGCATTCTACAAAAGTCCTTGCATGAGAATGAAAATATTGGAAATGAGAATTGAGCCTCTACCCAGAGGTCAGCATGTTGGAATAGCACTGTCTCACTGGAAAAATACATTAAAAGTGAATCAGTGGTAAATTTTGGTAGGTAATATATTTCCTATATGGAGTGACATTGTAGAGGAAGTTCTTTTTTCACCTGAATCCGAGAAACCCCAAGGAAGCCAAACATTTATATAGCAGAACTGGGAACTCCGGTTCTGCGGCTGAGAGCTACTCATGTCTCTGGAGGAAAAACAGATTCTCCTGCTGCAGGCTGAGTCCTTGGGAGACAGCGGTGGGAAAATAAGGTCTGAATCCCAGGGGACTTTCTCCAAAGAGCACGGACTGGTGAAATGCCCAGCATCAAAACAACGACAGCTGGTTGCATAGAACAAACATATAGGTTCAAATAACCTCAAAAGAAAAAAGAGAAAGGATATAGTATGCAAGGGTCTATAAGCAGCATAAATTGTCTGTAAAGCAACTCAAAATACACAAATAAAAATGCTCAGCCTTATGAGCAGTCATTCAAGAGAAGTGGAAAAAAGCAGGTTATGTCCTAATCTCACCGTTATCAGAGAAAACGAAAATGGCAGCACGCTCAGTGACTGAGAACAATGATTTCCAATACAGAGAAGGCTGTCTGAAAAGTGACTTTGGCAAATTCAAAGATATGTCCTGATTCAAATATATAAATACACTGCAGAAGGCAGCTGCCAACTGAAAGCTGCCATATTGGTCGGGTTACTAAATAATCACCGCCCTATTGCTGTTCAATAGTCCAGCTGAATTGTGGAGCCAACTGCAGCACAGCTCCAGCACCACATGTAAGTGCTAATACCAGACTTCAGAAATGTGACAAAGGACTGATGATATTTAGCAAAAGCTTCCTAAGGCAACTGGACACATGCAGGCTGTCAACAACAAAACTCCTGAAACAGGCAACGTTGTTGCTTGGAGCATATAGCTGTTGACACAAAGGGATACCAGTGGCTGCTGAGCAACGAGGCACAGCAAGTCACGGAGCTCATCACAGGGCAGACTTACAACATCCAGAGAAAAACACAGCATTTGTCTTGAGGTCTGTGAAGAATTTAAACCTAAGGACATATTTCAAGGACTGGACACCCTGAGGGCAAAGTCAAAGTAGAAATGCATCCCTGTTCGCAGCTGGGGGAACTACTGAAATGCAAAGTACCATTAGCTGTGATGAGGCCACTGAGGGAAGAACTGACAAGGCTGCAAACAAGAAGTATTATTATGCTCACTGAAACTAGCACAGAGTGAATCAGCAGCTGAAAAGTAGTTAGAAAGTCTTCAGGTAAACCAAGGATCTGCTCTGAGCCAAAACCACTGAGCAGAGCGCTTGGAGGAAGTCAGTATCCATTGCCACTTCCTGGAGACATGCTACTGTGATTTATTCGTGGTTAAACTGCTTGCGACGTCAAGAACGGATTCCGGCATGTTAAGCTAGTGAGCCATCTAGCTTCTTGACAATCTTTGCCATAGCTATTGGCAGGTGTTTTGGGCATATGGGCATCAAGCCAAGCCTGACATGGATGGAAAATGGACTTTTGGATGTAAAGAGTATAGCTTATGACATGATTGTCATAGAAGAAGGGGTTGTTGAGGCAAACTGGGTCCATGAAGTCAAACTAAAGCAATTTCTTAGCAAATGCTGACAACAGAATATTAAACTAAGAACAGACAAACTAAGGTGAGAAGAGCTGAGTTTGTCTTCTACCACATGTTTTCTGATGTTCTTTTTCAGCACTGTGAGAACTGTGAAACTGTAAGAAAATGCCCAGGCTGGCAGGCACAAAGAAGAAATTGTATAATTTTCAGTAAGAAAGTCTTCACATTCTGCACATGCCCTTAGATACCTCTGAACCCTTAAGACAGACCACAGCGATGCAGCATGGGACTTGCAGGAGAACCTGAAGTGGGTACTTGAAAGAATAAATAAAATTATAAGCAAGCACCAGCTTTAAGGTGCTAAGGTATTTATGCAACAGCTGGAGCTACAACATGATACCTCAGGAGGAGGCAAAGTGGCCTTTTGCAAAGCCCACTGCAACAGAGCCCTGGCAGACACAGGGAAGTGATACATCAGATTTAAAAGGAAGTGCTGGCTCCACTTCCTGTAGTGAAAGGTTTCTTCTGAGCGCAGGGTAGACTTCTCCCTAGACATAACAGAACACCATAGAAAGGCAGTGCTGAAGGCAGCCGAATGACTGGAGCACGTCCCTGAGACTCCACAGGCAAAAGTTGAAGAAGGCGTGATGCCCAGAAAAGCAACTCTGGGAGGCAGGTAAATTGACCCAAGCACATATTTAAACCAACTTAACAGAAAGATTTTCCAGATAATCTTAAAGTCAAGGTTATTGTCTTGGTCTTTTTTTAAATTATTACTATTTTTTCCCTAAAAGTGATCCAGGGAAGTTCTATGTTGTACAGGGTATTGGATAAAACAGTCTCACTCATTTTCTAATCCATTTCTTATAAGCCCATGATCAACCTTAACAACTACTTATCCTTATTGGTAAGAATTTTCTTCTTATGTTTCTTCAATCATTATAAACAAGACAATTTTTAGAACAGCTGAAAAAATTACACTGTGCGAGATCTAAACTCAATTTATAGATTTATAAATACTACAATTTCATAAATATTTCTAGGCATTTCCCAGACTGGAAGGTTCTTAAGAAGACTAGAGCTCCAGCCAGAGACCCAGGAGAGATGCTTTCAGTCTGCTGCTCCATCACAGTCTTCCTGTGTGAACTTCAGTTCCTTACAATGCCCATCATGCCCAATTTTTAAAGTGAGTGTGTGTGTGTGTGTGCGATCACACTTACCTATCACAGTGCTGTCTGATGCACTCTAATGACTGAAGAATGCTCTGAAATGTGATAAGGTTGGACATACATACACCATACCTATACATGCCTGCAGATACTTACTTTTTTTTTGTGAATACGTCTAGAAGTTAATGATTAAATAGCATCCAATTAACTACGTAAGACTATTTACATGAACAAAGTTTAATCACATTCTCATTAGCAGCTTATTATAATCATTATTCAATTTTTTATATACAAACCAGATGAATAGCATTTTATATGTGTTGAGGATATGGCCATATAGGTATCTACTACCTACCTACCCTTTTACATTACAAACAGCTAAGAATTTTTTTAATTCATTAGTCCTTTTCTGCAAATTTCTGTATAATGTCCAATAATAACAGATCCGTTCACGTTAAATGTATTTTGGATGATTTTGGTAGTATTCCATTGGCTGAAACCAAAGTTACATCTTCTTGCAATGCTTTCGTAAGATGTCCCAATTAAAGATCTTTCTGTTTCATACAACAGAAACATATACTTCTCACATATCATTCATTAGAAGCAATAATAGCGCTGATTTGCTAACTTCTTTACAATACTTATTTAAAAATTAAATAAATTGTTAATATTGCTGCACTAGAAAAACATGCTGCTTATTACACTTCGGGTTTCATTCCTCCTAGTGAAGCTAATGTGAGACTAGAATGAATTGCAAGCAAGAGATTTCAACTATAATCTCAAGAAAGATGATTTATTATTTGAGAAGAGTTGGACATAAAGATGGGCAAATAAAAAAAGTCAATTCTCAATTCTAATCTAACAACACCACACAAATCTGCAGGTGTTTTTACTGAAGTAACTAAGCCATGTCAAGGCAAAAGTGTCAAGATGAAGCAGGACACTTGTTCTGGCTTCATCTTATGCATTTAATGCACCAACCCCAAATGACTGCAGCCCTCATTCATTACTTGCAACTTTGCCTCTCCTGTCAGAAGCTGTTTCCTTGGAGAACAAAGAAGACAAGAGAACAGTACTGCTGCCAGCCAGACTTTCTTTTCAAGACCGTGGCAGAAAAAACTAGGCCACATGAAGGAAAGGGAAAGGGAAGGACCATCATTTTTGTACAGTGCTCTCTCAGAGTCCCAGGAGAGTCACACGTGCCAGGCTTTTTTTGTCTGTCTGAGAACGCGGGGTTGTTTTCCAGATGTACCCATTGCTTCTCCATTCTTGTCCGAGGTGACAGTGGAGGCAGGCAGACAAAGCATTTGACACCAGTTTCCTATCCTTTTTCGACAGGAAAGTCTCAGGACCCATACAACTCCGATACATTTTCTCTTAAGACGTTGCCCCTCTGTAGTGGACTAGATTGCAATTGAAAACTTTTAACCTGACAAATGTCAACATGCGATCACAGAAAGAGGAATTTGCTGGTGACCTAGGGAGCAGGGTTGGCAAGAAGTTCAGCTTTTCCTCAATTAAAAAGCAAACAAGAAGTACCATTTTTCTTGAGAGAAGGTAGTTTTGCTCTGATCAGATAAAATCAAATCAAGCCTTCTCCTTTCAGCATGGGGTGGGGAAGCATAATGCTTCCTTTCAGTTTCATGATATTTTGTGTTAAACCCATTGCAAATTAAGTTGATTGCCTAGAGACTATAGCTACTGCTTATAGCTCGCAAGAGAGACAAGGCAGTGTAATGATCTGTGACTGCATACCGTACGTGTAGACTACAGCCATCAGTCAACTACATAATTTTCAGCATCAAGATTCATTAAAGTCAGTGGGAGTCATGTTGTTAAAATGCTGTGTGCAATTTGGGAAATCTAGGGGTTAATACTATAGAATCAAGAAACTGGGTAAAAAAAAAGGTGAAAAAGAAGCTGCTAGAGTGGAAGTGGATGCAGCCAAAGTGTAGTGCTTGTGGCTATAGATTACTTTTAGATTTTCGCCACATAAACATTTTGAAAAGAAAACAAATGACAATCTATCATGTCTTAGGAGGTGGCATTCTTTTCCTTTTTTGTTATACTCATCAAAATTACTGTTTCCATTTATTAAGAAATAGTATTTTTTTCAAAATTATTGCATGTGTCACTGCACCCTCTTTCTTCTCAAATAACCAACTTTATTATACAAACAACTCACTTTATTATGTGGGTCTTTGGGATCTGAAAGCGTTAAAAAGAACGTTAAACCTTAATTATGGGCTGTAAGCTGCTAAAGGGAGAATACTAGAGTGTAGCAATGACATCTGGACTAGTACTAGTGCACATAATGCATATCTGTCACTGACAACTCACTGGGTTACATTTAATTCACAATCATCAGTCATGTCTTCTTTTCTAAGCAAAAAAAGAAACTACACCAGCATCAGTAGTAGAAAGCATGCCTTCAGAGGACAGGTTCTTCCATGTGCCATGATTCAAGTGGATGACCTTACAGATGTAAATGGAATGGACAAATAAATGTCAATAAATATAAAGTGACTGAGAGTTTCATATACTGTGTTAACATTTAATCTACCATACCTAATGAAGTTTTGTAATTCTCTTGCCCATACACTCTCAGTTTTTGAATTTGACTCTCCTTTCTCTTTGGTTTTGGGGGAATGCCTCTATGCTCTCTCTATGTAAATCAGGGCACAGCTTGGATTTAGCAAAGCAGCATCCATCATCCAAGAGGAAATAAGTGTTCTCCTTCTTCAAAATCTAACAACCTGAAATGGTCACAAGATCAGTCCAGAGGCTGGCTGAGCCTTTGCTCTGCATGGTTGCATATTTGTCTGTGGAATACAGAGTGCTGGAATAAACAGTGTTGAACAGAAATCAGTTTGAGTAAGAGCAGGAAATACTAGCTTCATAAACTTAGGGCACAAAAACATTATCTTAAAGTGTTGCATTATAGCCTCCTTTCTTCTTGAAATGTGTAAGCAGCAACCCTCAGGTGTCTAGAAATGTTTCTCTTAAAACATGAAACTGTTGCTTCCATGGCTCCACAACAAGAAGACATATGGACACAGCTGATTTTCACTTAACAACTCAGTTGAGGCAAACAAAACAGCAGAAGCTATGGTAAATGCAGACCTCTTTGATCCCAAACTAAATGACAATTTTAGCACTAACACTTGTCCAGATGCTTTTGTTACAGATCAGAAAACCTGTTTGGCAAGCTCTCACTCATTTGGCTATAAGTATTTCAGTTGCCCTCCCACTAGATGCAGTCTCACCACATAAGTCATGTTTCAAGACAGAGTGAACAGATGAGCTTGTCTTACTCAATCACTAATATTGATTCACACATTCACACAGAAGAAAATGCAACTTTGAATTGTCTTGGCAGAGCATACACCTTACACATGCACAATTAAAGATTAAAGAATTAGCAGGTGCCCTAATCGAAGCCCTGCAGGGTGGGTTCTATGATTTGACCACACTTCATTATCTTTGTCCTCTTCGTGCTACAAAGTGACCTCTGACTAGGTGCACATTTTCCTATGGTTTATGGCAATTACGATTCTTGTTCATGGTAGATTGACTAGAATCTCTTTGGACTATCTAGTGTATAATCTTTCTTTATGTATTTCTACTATACTACCATATGCATTAGCACTGGCCCACTGGGTATCATTTTATTTCAGCTTTCATGTATACATTCTAATTATTTTACTACTGTACTGCCATTGGAGCTTAATGTTGAAAATAGAGTCTACTTTTCACAGGGTCCACCACAAAATTACAACTTGTGACACCTTAGGTTAGCTTTCACTAATAAATATGAAATAATAGGGCACTTTGTAGTTTGCTGAATACTAAATTAACAAGTTAAAATCGCATAAAATGATCAAATAAATGTATACTGTTCTGAAATAACTATGTATTAGAAGAAACTGCAGTCATAATGGCACCACGTGTTTAAAACCAACATTTTATGGTATGATGAGTTCTATGGTAAGCTGTTATTACTACTTATTGTTTGCATTATGGTAGCGCCTAAAATTTTGGGCCTAGCCGTGCTAGACACCGAATGACAGTTTTATCGGTATTTACATTCCTCCTGCCCTGCCTAAGCAGCAGTCTTTCTCTGCTTGGTCAATTTCCAAAATCCTTCTTCTAAACACCCTTAAAACTCTGCCACTTCCAAGTGTTCCACTACCCACCTGTCTCAGGAAATACCCTTGAAATCTTTTTTTCAACCTATTCTTCATCTTACCTTCCTATAGTGTCAAAAGAAATGGCCGAGTCCTGCACTCCCCTGTCTTTCCTCCACTAAATCAGTCCCAACAGCCAACGTCCTTGGTGCGAAACTTTTCCACCACCGCTCTCACCAGGCTTGTAGGAAAATGACTGTTGAAGCTACTAAGCTACTCTCTTCCCTTTGTCCCCATTGCAATCTTGGCCGATCAACACCCTGCCAGATGCCTTGGCTGCTCAATCAACAGTTCCAGAGTTGGTTCCCTTGCACAATGTGTTATCATTTGTTGCTGCTATAAAATGGCAACTAATGCTCTCCTTCCCACCACATCGTTCACAGAAATTGATAGGGGATTATATTTTAAGGGGACCTTTTAAAAGCATACATCTAGCATTACATTTTGAGGCAACAGTTGCCTTCAACTGGGCAGTAGAGTCTTCCCTGTTCTTGTTAGTATGTTCCTCCCTCACTCCTTGTTTCATACAGCACACATGTGGATGGCTTTTAATAATAAAGCAGTGTAATAATGTCACCAATGCCTAGTGGCTCCTTTATTTGCATATTTGGAAAGAGAGCATTGTCTCTCAACAAAGACATAAATAATGGAGACCAAATACAACTAATTGCTAAAGAACATCACCCACAACATGCTGCTTTTTAGAGTGGCAGAATGTTCTTGTATTCAGTATACTCCCAGATGAATTAGAGGGGTGCATTTTATACCAAGATTTGTGTCAGATCTCTTTTAGTATTCATAGGTGTGCCGGCATAATACAATTCATTTAGGAATATGACACATCTGTGTAATTTGTAGGTGTTGACTGTCTAACCTTCAGACAACTTGATGGAAAAAAATAATTCATCCATAACAGAGACCTTTATTTTTCAATCCATAACATTCTATTTAATGTATTAGAAGTACATGAAAAGAATGGAAAAACAGGAAAAGTAAAACAACAGGAAGAGAAAGAAATTCCTACTGTACTGCATCTCAACAAATAATGTAGAGATGGATTATTCCATATTTTCAAATCCTTTATAGTGAAAGGTCTATCAGTCTGTACATCACAATCATTTTTATCAAAGTAAAACAGAAGTTACAGATATTCAAGGAAGAACAATAAAAAAGATAGATAGCCCGCT
>NW_009204802.1:125038-125659 GCF_000690835.1 Fulmarus glacialis
TTGCAAGAGAGTAAGTTTTGATTGCTCTGAATAATAAGGCCTTTCACCTAAAAAGGCATGGTGCATTCTAGGGCATTTTGCCACCCATGAGCATCAGAGTACCAAGATGCTATTATCTGCAGCATATGAACTAGTTCACAACTATCCCAGGGCTAGTAATTTTGCATTTCAAGAAATGTAATTTATGGTCATATTACAGTTTTCATCTTTGCACTAAGAGTATCTCGCAGGCATCCTTTGCAGATTATGGTCCCACCTGGATCAGGAATAGGTGGTCATGAGCCTGGGTTTTCCTACTGAACCTATCTTTTTTTTTTTTTTCTTTTTTTTTTAATTTCCTGAAGTGTACACAGTATGCAGTTTGCCTTCTTTTTTTCCACGGAGTAAAATCTTTTTGAAAGAGTTTTAGGTTAAAAAATACTGTCCTGTGAAAGCAGCCCCTAGGCTGAGCTCCCAGCTTTTTTCAGGAGCCTACTTGTCTCTGTCTCCCCCAGCAAACCCACAGCCATAACTTCACCCAGAGCTTTGTTCCATTCTCCAGTCTTCAGCCCCCCACTTCTTTGGCTGTGCGGCCTTCCTCACGGCCTCAAGCTTCCTTCTTTTCTGCTGTGTGCTGGCATT
>NW_009204802.1:125686-138135 GCF_000690835.1 Fulmarus glacialis
TGGGTACAAAACTGCTTTTAGTGATCAGTAATTTGGAGTCAATAAACCTCTTTAGTAGCAGGGGTTATTACTGAGCAAAACTGTGCCTAGCTCCATTTCTAGCCTACTTCCCAACGCCACGCTTCTCTTTGCAGGAGGGGACAGCAGAGCCTATGCATTTGCCAGTCATGCAGTTAACAACAGCAATTGCTCCAGATAAAAAGAGCTACATCATCATTACCAGGAGGGAGGAGTGAGTCTAACAAAACACATTGCATGAACAATCAGGTAATTGGATCCCTACTGGAAATGCAGCCTAAGTAATAATTTCAGATGGCACCGATGGTGTTATAACAGAAATTAAACCTCTATTATCATGTTCTAATGGATCTAGTTCTAACCGCAGGCAAATGGTTTAACAGCACTGCTGCATCCATGCATACCTGAACTTCTCAGGAAAGGCTAATCCACTTTGAAATTGATGCCAAGTTGGCAAAATACTCCATTCCTTCTGAACTCAAACTCTTTAGTTTAGGCACACAGGGAATGTGAGAAAGCAACCTTTTTCTAAAACGCACACAAGTTGGAAAAACCTCCTACAGTGTACCATCCAGTATATTGTACATCTCTTGGCTGGATGAGTGTGAAACGTATTCTGGAGCATGATAGCGTGCACGGATGTGGTGTGCTACTTTTTTTTCCATAATGAATTTTATGCCTGCCTGTTTCTGTTCCTTTGTCTATTTTTAATTCCAATATGTAAAAGCTTTTCTTAATACAGACTCCCAGGTGTCAGTTGCTGCCTGGAGTCCCTTTTCTTTCCTCTATTGTTCTCTTAATTGTTACTTCAAAACAATTAGCTGGGCATTCATATGCAAATGAATGCAAATGTACAGGGGATTGGGTGTGAGAGAATACCACCACTCGTTAATTTCCACTTCAAGGTCTGCTGGTAGGAACAACAAAATTGCTTAACAATGTATTTTTCCTGGGCCATAAAGGGTGAACTCGCGACGATTCCAGCCATCCTGCTGGCTCGGCAATTGTTAAGATTCTGCTGTTTCTTGGTAAGATTTTTGTTTATTTATTTATTCGGGTCTAGAGATTGTGCTAGCCTTGTCACCCTAAACTGCCCTTGCCCTTGCTCATTTACGCTCAAGGACATGCCTAATAGTTTGGATACAATCCTGATTAGGATATTAGGTAAATTATTAATATTACTGCTACGTGATTCATTAAGGGATAAAACCTCTCACTTGAAGGAATTCCTCATGTCTCTGACAAAATACAACTTTTATAATTTATAAAAGAGTATGCTTTATTGGATTTAAGTCTTAGAAGAAAGATACACTGACAGATAGGCTGGGACTGGGGATGAATCCTAGACAGACTTTGCCAGTCGCTAAAGTAAATCTGATCTCTTTCGAGCAGTTGTATTTTTGTATAAATCTGCATTCGCTTTCAGGCTGTATAGTAAAACTCCTTGTGAAAAATAGTTGGTTATTCAGCATTCAGAACTGCTTTACAAAGATAAATATCTTAGCTTTTCAGATCCAATTAATATACAGAAACCAATTAAAAGACCAAACCCTGTAATCATTAGGTGGGAAAAATTCAGAACCTCAGACTGTCCTGAGCAGGAAAACCCACAGCACAGCAGGAAAACTCCATCAGTCATGTGTGACTCTCCTACCAGGATCCCTACCAGGGGAACTGTTGCCTCTAGGAGGCGTAACTTTAGAAAGACATTTCTGAGGCTGTGGAAAGAAGTGATTAACTTTTAACTCCACAATTACTTCTTTTTTTACATTACCTTAGTATTCTTCCACCTTTATCTCTGAAAATCATCTACACAGCAATAAGGGACCACAATATTTACCCCTCAGGGCAGATAGTGTCTTTGTCATGCAGTGTGATTCCCGTGTTTCACCAGATAACATGCCTCATGGAAAAGAAAGACATCTGCTGGCTGGCAAAGGCTGGCTTGGATTCCCTTGCTCCATCACTCAGCAAGGGCTGGTGGGCTGACTGTTTAGGCCTGGACATGCAGTTCTGTTTAGATGTCTAAATGCTACTGGAATCAGTGGAAGTCAGATGTTTGCATGCCTTTATCCAGACCTTAATTGTCCTGTGTCCTGGCTTCCTACCTCCAAGATGGGGTAATAGCACTGCCCTCCCAGTACTGTTGTGAGAACAAACACGTTTAAGACTGGGAGGAACTCGGGCACAGTAATGATAGGGACCATATAAATACCTCAGGCAAACAAGGCATTACTATTTATACTACAGTATAAATAAATATCAGCAAAGCAGCTATGACCGATCTGGGGAACTTGATCTGGGGACTCTGGCCCTGTGAATAACATAGGACCGTATTCAGATTGCTGCTAGCAATGCACGCCAGAGGAGGAGACCTTGTACACCCGCAGAGGTGGCAACGAGAAAGGGGGAGACTCCTCTGTCACCCCCCAGTTACTCTATACAGAGGATGGATACTGTCAGCGGTAATTTGGGTGGCCACCCTGAAGGCTTCACAACGTGTTGTGCTTCAGGGGAAAGAGGGATGATAAGTTTTCTTACCTTCATCCCTGCCCTTCCTCCCTGTGTCCTCTGTGGCCAGTGTTCTATTTAAATAGGCTTGGTTTTTTTTACCCCCCTCTCCACGGGCATATCCATTTATGATGATTTAACCCTAAGCAAAGATTTAAGGGTTTTGTCCAAAACTAATACACAAATGACAGAAAGGTTCTTTAACCATAATACTTCTATTTTTCCCTCCTTAAAACTTGGAGAAATTGAAGTATCTGTCTTCATTACAACATAAGCACCTGTGGAGACTTGGAAGGTACTGGATATATCTCCTTACGGGAAGAATAAATGTCTTATCCCAGCAGACTGTGCCCCCACTGCAACCTGTTCATACCTCACCAACCAATATATTTTATCTTCATATGTTTGAAATAGGGCAGATTTCTGGGACTTAAACAGGCAAATAAACCACATCCATCTTCCAATAAGCATGCAAGAAGTTATTTTTAGCCCGTGGGCTAATAGTAAAACACACTGAAATACAAGAAAAGGATGATTTGAACAGGTGAGGCTTTAAACCACGATTTACCCTGAAGTTTCCACTAAAGTTTTGTTCTTAACAAGTTGTCTGAGACCTTTTGCTTTATGAGGCTGACAGTTGCAACTTGAAAGTCCAAGGAAGATTTTTAGTGGAAACAAGAGATAGATGCTGGCAGGGTGTTTTAACAGTGGCCTGTTTGTTTTGGTAACAAGATTCAAAGAATGCATTATTTATAATGCCCTGATATGCACATATGGCTCTGGTTGTGTGCAGTATAATAACAGAAGTGGTTTCTCATAACCTGTCTGCACTGCACTCCCAGGTGCTGCTGCTGGGGCCAGAATTTCACATGCAGTTTGAACTAGCAAAGCCAGTAGAAGAAGTTCCTCCCTAAACTGCTCATTCCCACCCCATGCCCTCTGTCCCCTCTGCTGTCAGCATAGGTGCTTATGCTAGGTTTTGAACCAGATCAAGGAATCAATCCAGGTTAAAGCTCACCTGGCAAAAAAACCCCTACAAGTTTAACTGCTTATATTGTTATGCTCATGATGCTATGGCCTGAGTGTCCCTCATACTGTGTGTTTCTTTAGGGCACTTTATAGTTGTCCTTCCTTTGCATAGTCCTTTAGTCTAAAACTGAAAAAAAAAAGACCACCCCTACTTACTCTAATAATACTACTACCATTCTTGGTCTTTACACACACCAACATTATTTTATATATCTATTTTAATATATACATACATGTCAGTAGTATTATTATGTGGTATACATTACATGTTTACTACATACATTATAGAAAATGTATATAGTATATTAGATACATACATATAGAAGTGTATAAACACAGATGTATGTACTATGTACTAAGATCAGAAGCACTCTTTGTGGTTGTTGCGCATAGCACAAATGTCGGTGTGCACAAATGGAAATATGATGGAGTGGTCCTTTGGCCTTTTTGATGCTTTTGCTCTCTGATCTCACCACCTGAGCAATGGCTGATGGAATTTGGACAAAGAAAATGTCCACTGTTTTATCTCTTTCCTTCTGTACTCTTTCTGCACTTTGGGGATTGATCAGATAGGGCCATATTCAGATGCTATAAATTCCAGCAAAGTCCAATTACCTAGTGTTTTCCACTAACCGGCGGAATCTATAGGTCTTTAGAAATTTCTAGGCAGTAGGAAATACTAACTCTAGGCTTCCTGAAAAGAGCCCAGAAACTGACTGAGCTCGTGATCTGCTTTAGAGATGGCTGATCTATCAAAAATTGCTGCAGTAGCCCAGGGCTTTCATTACTAGCCAGCAATGCAGCCCTGGCTGCCTGCTCAGTGTGTTTCACAGCTGAGAAAGGAAGCCCGGACCGGTCTCTTCCCACTCCTGTACTTGGCTCTTCTGATGAGGTCTAGAACAATGTTTCTTTATGTTCTTTGCTCTTTTCAGCAAACTATCACCAGGTGCTCACAGGCAGATGTCCCACTTTAGCCCTTTTGAATTGCCTGGGACATCAATACAAAGCATAAAGATTTTTTGCATAAATCTGGTCTCTTAGAGTCAGGTAGCTGTGATGAGCCTCCTGATGAGTAAAAAGGAATGGTAATAATTTAAAAGAGGAAGTATTCCTGGGTATCAAAGCCTTGGCTGTAACATAATATATATCTAACACGGTTTTATGCAGTATAGATAAATAGACAGAACGCAAATAGTGTAATCCTGTTGCCAACATCAAAGCACGCAGACTTCAGAAAGGGAAAGTATGATTAGAATGTGATTCAAGGTATAAAGCTTTTCATATCTCTGCAAAATGCATATATGTGTATATATATTTATACTTAAATATATATTAATGAGTTCTTTTGCATAGTACAGTTTGTAAAGCTCAGATCTCTTGTCTTTAGTGTGTTCTAGTATCCTTTCTTTTATGTCTGATTCTCCCTGTTAAGAACATAATTCTTTTTTTTAGCAGACAAAATCCCCTACTAGCTTTTCTCCTTGATAATCTTTTTACATTTTTCCTTATCTCTTCCTTTGCGTCTATTGTCTGATTGTACCTCTTACACAGGCCTTCACTCAAGGTTAGTGAAATTAAACATTAGCTGGCTTAATAGGTAGCTAGTAACAGTAGTTTATCTACCAAGATAAGCTTCCAGATTTTGGATGTCTCAAATTTCTTCTTTTCCACTTTCACTATTTTAAGGCATTGTTATTTGAGAAGTTAGTGACCCATCTCCTTTAATGTTACTTACAAGCAGTTTCCCTGTGTAAGACCCTGTGATAATTTCTTCTCTGGCAGGTTGCAGCTAAGATAGTTTTAATACATCTCTTTCTGGAGCAAAAGGCTATACTTGTTTCAGAATGTTTCATATGCTTTAACTTGAAATAGCTTAAACAACATGGAGACCCCATGTTCATCTCATGTGCTGCAAGATATTTATATGCTAAAATGTACTGTAAGGGATCAAAGCAGCAAATTGGGGCCAATACTGTAGGCTTCACTCTGTTATCAAGGCAGGGGAGACAAAAGTGGATTTACCATGTATCTTTAAGAAGATAGCAAAAGCAGGAGGTTGCCAGGACATTTGGAGCTAAGCATTATAAATGGAGGAATGGGTGTAAAGGCTGGTCAGAGGCCTCATGGATTCGTATAATAAAGCTATACAGATGTCTCTGTTATTCCACTAGTCTGTGTGCTGTATGAAAGGGAGGATCAGACCATGGTTGCTTCCCTTCCACGTGGCAGTCTGAAGGGTAAGACATGGGAGTTTTGTAGGACATAGCCTTCTGGGCTAGTTATTACAAAGCAAATTTACATTCAAGGCAAATCTAGAAATTTGTAATTTTTCCACAAAGGGCAGGGTCTCAAAGAGCCGGTGGCTGGACTCGTGCCTCATGCTTTGTCTGAAACCCTCCTTTTGCAGGATTAGCTCAACCAGAGATTCACCAAGTCAAAAAGCCTGATTAGGAGCTGCTGCTATGATCCAGGGCTTCCAGCTCCTGGCAGTCAAAGAAAAGACATAGACGTGACACCCAAGCACCTGGGGTAAACACAGCCTTCTTCAAAACAGCAATCTTCTGCTACAATTAGCTTGAGTTTGTTTAAACCCTGTTTAAGTAGGCTCAGTCCAGAGCTAGTCCTTGGGACAAAGTCTCCTTGTCTGAAACAGTCTTTCACTTGTGCACAGTCAATAAGATCTACAGACATCATTAGGACATTAGACATCTCTGATGAGATGTGACTGGTTACATTGTGTGAGGCAGACAGTCATGACTGCCTTTTTCAGAAAGACTTTTCATGGCTCTGAGTGACCGACCTGCGGTGCCAGCAGCTCACTGCCAGCCTTCTGCAGCACAGCAATCGAATAAACAAATTTGCCTCCCGTCCTCCAGCTCCTATGGCTCGTAGCCCAACAAAGGGGTGGCTGGGGACTACTAGAACTGTCATGTCATGGGACATTGGCCTCTGCTACTGACTAATGATCTTTTTCCGTACAGAAGTCAGTGCTCTGCTTTGACATAGTCTGTAATTATTCTCTGTAAACCTGTCCTATCTGTTACCGCTTAGCCACTGCAGCTGAATGTATCAAAAGCTTAGCAATGCTTTTTGGATACTTCTTCACCTTTGGGTATTTCCTAGGTTCTGGTAGCTAGTCCAGGTGCTGCTAAATGCTTGTTTGAATGCAGTGGGCTGGGGGCTTTCCGTACTACAGCCTGTGGGTTTTAACAACTGAAGCGGCCACCCTTTTTTCCCCACTGACACAGCTGGAACAGTCTCAGGTGATGCTAGCTTCTCATTCAATGGTTTCCCCTGGTTTAATTCATGCAAAACCAGAATTCAGCAGCTGAACTATTCCCCCATTTCAGGTAACCTTTTCCAATATTATTTAACAGGCTGTTGTCAATCAATTCTAATTTAGTAATTTTTTCAGTACTTTTCTCCTCATCTAGGTCTAATTTTCAAATCCATCTCCTTTCTCTTCAGTTGCTCTATAATGTACCTCATCAGCTCTAATCTTCTTCAATATCTCACCAATTTTGGGGCCTTCTCCAATCATTGTTTCTTATTCTACTCTGTTTCTGTTAGAATCCATTTTATGAACCTTTTCTTCCTACCAACTAATACCTCAGCCCCAAACCACTAACCTTTTACAGTGACATCTGACATATTTTTCTGTTTGATGCATATTGTTTCTTAAAACCGAACTCTTTCTGCAGCCCCTAAACCCTCTTAGAAAGTAGCTACCCTTTATGCCGCCTCATGACACAATATACCCAACTGAAGCTTCAAAGAGCAGGGGAAAGAAGACTGGGCAAAGATAAAGCTGGGCCTTTGTTAAACAGAGTGTTTCTGCATCCATCTTATTCCAGGCAAAACCTGTGATAATCCACAGTACTATAGCTTTCATGTGCTGGGGCACAGTGCCAGTGTTGCAACTGCTGCAGAAGGTAAAACAAAGAGGGAAGATAAGGAGTTGTGCTGTAGGGGGGAAGGGAGGAGTGGGAAAAAAAAAAATCTTTTGCATTCCTGGAATGATTGTGACACAATCATAATAATTCGGAAATAATTATATTTGTTATCAGTCAACATAATTTCCTGCAGTTCTACACACAACGTCATTTTCCTTTTCCAGCAGTCAGGCTGAACAAACGGTTCTGTTCTTGTTATTATTTTAGTACAAAGCAGAGTAATGTTGGTTGAACTAATAGTATAAACACAAGGATATCACTTAGAAATGCTTGAAGATTGGCATTTAGCCTATTGTTTCCCAACATGATGCAACCATATTTGTTCATTATCACTTTTTTCCTCATGTTTTGCTGTAAAATGGCATGGTGCTGCAGTATTGTAAGGACAAACACTGCAATATGGTTAAAGACTAACTCTTTCAGTTTAAGTTATTATCCAGAGCCCATTACTGTAGTATTGGAGTGCGTAAGAGAGACTATTTAGTAGATGAAAGAAAAATATACAAAACCAGTATCATGCTGTTTATTCAAATGCTGTAGGCTAGAGCTCTGTGTATGACACATTTAAAATGACTGATGGATTTTAACTTACAGTTTAGAAGAGAGGACGCAGACCCCCCTGCTGGGGTATGACTTCTTCCACCAGACATATCCCTGGCTCCCCAGGGGGACTGGTACGTCCTTGGAGAGGCAGGTCATGTTACCTTCAGTTTTCCTTAGATACTCTGTCGGAGAAGCAGGGCAGCTTTAGCCTGGGCCATTCAATTCCTAGGAGTTTTGCCATAGGAGATGGAGCCCGTTCCCTGCCTTCAGCAGGCAGTCTTCAAATGAGACTTTTGAGGTGCTGCCAGTTCTCTTTGGCATTATTCTCTATTGCTAGGTGTCCTGCACTTATACTCGTAGAAGCTCACGAACCAAGAGGAAACTTCACACCATTTATTCTTTGCTAAAGTCTCTAGGCAGTATACTGAGCTAAAAGGGAGTCCTGGTGGACAGGAGTACACAGCTCATTAATATAACTGGATTAGAATTTGGTCCTTTATGCTTACTATAGTTGCTTTACAATCTGCTTTTATTGTTGCTCAGATATTTCCCATTGTCATATAAAATTATTAATATATAAACATGAGACAAACAAAGACAGACTCTAAAGGATCTCCAGTGAGTTTACTGGAAACTGAGTACAGGAAAATGAGGACTGAAAAATACACATAAATAAGAACAGGCTTATTTATAACAGCCAGAAAAAGAGGGAAACCAGTTCTAGCTCTCTTGTTCCTTCCCTCGCTAATATAGGTCAGTTAAGGTATTTACTCATATGCGTCTCCAGTTCGGTTTTCCATACGCAGCAGAGAGAAGCATGCAGCCTTTTTCTGAGACATTATGAAAGATAACAGTGTAGGAGGTTACAAGAAGCGTGATACAAGGATCTTTGTTGGATATAGGCTCATACAACATTTTTATTAGAGATGTGGGAGCAGAAAAGTAGCCTGCTGATTGAATTCGCAGGTTTTATTAAATTAGGAGACACGATGAATATCAGTGCAGATGATTATATAATGCGATCTTGAGAGGCTAGAAAGTGGCAAAATAAGGTTCAACTTGGCAAAAGTCATGTGGAATAAGTTTTATAAAAAGGCTACTTTAAGGTAAAATCCATCACATAGTTTTAATGGGTTTGGGGGCTTAAATGTTTTTAAGGTATGATCTTTAAATTTATGGTATTTTGGACACCTGGCATCTATACGAAACCATTCAACTACACTGTTGACTTCTAAGCCTGCAGTCTTCTTTAAAAATTCTGCTATGAAAACTTGGAGCAGTGTGTAAGAGAAGTTTCTGTGCCAGCCAGCTTCTTTCCCTTTAGTCTCATTTCAAAGTCACATTGATGAGAACAAAGGAAGTTTCTCAAGCAAGAAGAACTGAAAACAAGCTAATGAGAGAGTTTTCTATTAGCCAAATTGGCTGCTTCTTTACAGGGACATAGCTGCTTCCATGAAATAGGCTCAATAGTATCCACTGCTAGATATTATTTCTTTAATAATTGTCATTACACAAACATAGATACATAAATAGAAAGTGCAAGAAACATCTAAGGATGTCTAGGTATGCACAGTTATGGATAAATTCTAAAAGTTTATGTTGTTTGACTGGAGGAACTGTAGCACTTCCTACAATTTATGCACTAATTACAGGCTTTTAATATTTTATCGAGCAATGGACATTCCACTTAGAGGCTGATTTACAGATAGGCTCAGCACCCCATAGCTCCAATTGAACACAGTAGGACCTGGAGATCTCCACAAATCAGAGACCTTCCTCCTCTGATTTGTAAATTGGCGAGCACCAAGTGAGCACCAACGTCAGCAAACTCAGGCAGAAGAGGAAGCACTTTTATGCAGTGTGTAACCAACCAGTGGTGAAATCACTGCCATGGAAATTGCCGAAGTAAACCCTTTGGGAGGATTAAAAAGGGATTAGGTGTTCGTACGAACAGGAACAACATTTTAAGTTTTGTAGCCTTACTACCAAAATGTTACAAGGGTAATGCAGCCTCATGCTTCAGAGCTTAAGTTGTTGATCTGTGGGGGTCAGTATAGATTGTCGTCTCTATTATAATACACTCAACAGTTGAACTAGGTCATCACTGTTTTTGTGTTAACATCCTTGCATTTTATAAGAAGCAGATCACTGAAGATCATGAAGCAATGCTCTCCCCTAGTGTGGCAAGACGTGTTTCTGTGAATGCAGATTTTTTCTCCTTTCTGTGATGCTCTTAGAATATATCTTTACTGAGAGGACAGAGAGTGGGGTGGTCATACACAGAGGAGGAAGAGTTGTGATGAACATGAATTTGCTCCTGATCTGTTAGTTTGCTCAGTACTGCTCTAAATAAAACTGTTCCTGAGTAGTTAAGATTTACATAGCCTAAGAAACATCAGACAATATACCCCCATAGTCACCCCTATATCTTTCTTCGCAATACTTTCCTCAGTGTTTACTTACCCCCCCCATGATTGTCCATTATTTCCAGCTTGTAGCATTATGCACTGCCCTGCACTCAGCTGGTCACCGTAGCCATCCCTGGCACTCATTGAGACTTTTCTCCTGCACATGGAGTTGGGCACATATGTACTAACGTATTTTTCCATGCACTCTGGTTGGATGAGGAAGGCCCTTCCTCTCCTCGGCTTAACAACCCAATGCATTTGCCTTTCTGTTGCATCTTGAGGAAGATCTCAAAGATCATGCTAAGGTGGCAAGTGGAGAGCAGCAGTTCTTACCAAGCTGAATGGCTGTTCCTCCAGGCGCTGAAAGGACCCTCAGGCTTCAGGAGGAGCCCTTCCACTCTCTCAAAAGGGGCTTTGATGTACTGGCTTTTTCAGCACTGGGAAAAGGCAAGATAGAACTTAAAAGAGATCCACAGTAAAAGGGCCTTAGATGGCTTAGAAAAAGCACAGATCAGGGTCCTTTCAACAGTGCTGAAACTCTTCTTGATGGCTGCTGTGTTTGCTGTTATGCCCTGCTCATATTAGCCATGTGCAGCAGCAGCAGGATCACAGGGAGGGAGAAACATAGACACGAGACAAACTCCACGTGGTGAGATGGCCACAGGCTCTCAGAAAGACCACATCAGCTATCTTCTTAGTCGGCCACTTTTGTTTTAATTATACCCAATATAACTAATACACTGTGTGTTTACCTCTGAACAGTTTGCCTTGCTTCCAAAGCCAGCTGCAGATTTCAGATGGAGCAATGAACAACTAGCAGCCCAGATAAAAGCCTGGAGAGGTGGAATAATCGCTTGAACGGAGATAGCAAGACCCTGCAGAGAGATGGGTAGATCTACAGTACTTTAAAGCAGTAATTTAGAATGAAATTCTCCTTTTAGCTCTGAATCCTTTGGAAGGATGTGATACAGTACACTTGTAGTTTTGAGATAGATGCAGGAAAATTTAAAACTTGCTAAGTAAGATGTTACTGACAGTTTGCAGGAGGAGCAGTAATGGTTAAGACTCTAGAAACCTGAAGGGATGCCACTGCGACTGGATTTTAGGAAAAAAGGAAGAATTGCTAAGGCAAAGAAATACATGCTCTTAAATAAGAATCAAGGAGCACCCTCACTAAAGGCTTGTCTTTGATATATGGACACTGTATCTTAACAATTGTTCCCTTTCAGGTCTTGATAATTTAAGATTATTTTTATAATGCACCTTGCTGTAGCATGCAAATGATGTAGTCTTGCATGCAATTGTATTATACAACAAAGCAGGGACCATCGGAACTAAAATTAATGCACAGTATTAAATCAGGTACTTAATCACTCATTTTAGTTTGATTTACTGAAGGTATTGTGTTCTTGTTCTATATTACCGAAAAAATTTAACAAGACACAACATGTCTGTGAATACCATGATATGTAGGCTCACTTTAGGAAGCTATATAGATCATTCTCATACTTAAAAACCAATAGCACCATTAGACTTGCATATTAAAATACCCCCTTCTCCTCTCAAACTTAAACACACCCATATACTGCCCTATCAAGTGGCAAGTTCCCATGTAAAAAGGCTATTAAGAGGACAAAAGAAATTAATTTCAGTTGGCTACAACTGTTTTTTAAAAATACTAAAATACTTTTCACTGGAAGACTTTTAAAAATCGGTCTGTGAAGGGGGCTGATTCATTTTGTGTATACTACTGCTCTATCTTCATTTGGAGATAAATTATCACATTATACTCTTTGCTCTCCCACTTGCAAATTAAGTTGTCATTCAACAACTCATAAAGAGGCAAGCTGCAATAATCCATAAGAACAAATAATGCAGCTATTCTTTGTTTAAAAAATGTGGTTTTATATATGTATGGTTTTGTGATTTTTTTCCCCCTTATTCTTTGTACCTGACTACATATTGGCAAGATGCTTGTAACTTCTTT
>NW_009204802.1:138166-190247 GCF_000690835.1 Fulmarus glacialis
GGCTGGACACCATTAAAATCCTATTGATAGTAAATACAATTATTTTTCCAGAAAAAAATATTAAAAATCTATTTTCTAAGAGTTTACTTCAAAAAATGTTTCTTTTTTTGCAAGAAAGTTTTTACTTGAATTAGTTTTCTCAGAAGAATGCAAGTTCCAGAAGAAAAAGGAAATTAAAAAGAAAATGGCTTTTCCAAATTAGCATATGAAGAGACTATCCAAAGCCCGTTGATGTATTTTGTTTTTATATCACCAAACCCTGATATTTCAAGTCCAAACAAAGTGAATATTTTCAAAATAATGGCATTATACAATAACGCAAAATGAGTATTTTTAGTGATTTTTTTTCTATAAAACTTTCAGCTGAGAATCTGCATGCAAACTGTCTAGCAGTCTCTAAGAAACTCCGCTCTGGATGTTTCTACAGGAACTAGTGACATTTGGCAGTGACCTCTTGAATCACAGCCATTAACATTTTTTCTATGTAAAGAAGTTCTTAGGAAGATTCATGTTTTCAATGGAATTTATTTTTCATCAAGCAGAAGAAACTTGAAGACACAAGATCTTTCCTAGTACTTTGAGCTGAACCTTTCTCCAAGGCTTCTGCTCTCTCGCCAAGTTAAATTTCACAAGGCAAATTCTTCAAACTAGTGGAAATCAGCAAATGCAAGTACAGCAGTGTTACAGTCCCAAATTTCGCCTGAATTAAACAAGGTTTTGAAACCAAGGGAGGTATAAAGGAATATATCTCACTCATGATGTCAGTACTAGATCAAGGCTGTGGTCTTGCTTCCTTACTGCTTGGTGAGTACAGTGCCTGCGAGGCTTGCGGTGCTAACTTTGCATGAAACGAGAACAAAACATAGCAAAAGTGACCCAGTATTTCTATTCTCAGCAAGTAAGTGTATTTTAGGAGTGGTTTAAACCATTTTAAATTCACTGAGTGTGAATGGTAGCATCTCACAATTTTTTGTCCAGATCACTTCCAGTCTTATATCTACAATGACAGGGAGAAAAGCTCCTGGGACTTTGGTAGTTGCCATTATCCTGCCCATCAGCTACTAGTGCTGTGCTATGTCTTCCCTAGCTCGGCAAATACAGAGTCAAATGTACCTGATCAACTCTCTCTGGAATAGGTGCTGTTTTCTTCCATGAAGACACCAGATGGAACCTGAATTTTGACTGTCTGGTTAATATTTTATTTTTCTGTCTGTTATGCTGGCTTTCCTACAGCCTACTGATTTACCATAGTACCTGTCTCACAAGTACACACCTTTTCTCCCTTGACTCGTGTTTCCCACAGTGTCCTGGTTCCGGCTGGGACAGAGTTAACTTTCTCCCCAGTAGCTTGGGGGGTGTGCTGTGTTTTGGGGTTGGATGAAAGGAGCGTTGATGGCCCATTGATGCTTTGGCTGTTGCTGGGTGATGCTCTCACGGGGCGGGGGGAGCACAGCCGGGGTGGTGGACCCAGCTGGCCAATGGGGTATTCTATACCATGTGACATCATGCTCAGTATAAAAACCAGGTGTGTGGGGGGCTCGCCCCCCCCGTTCGTGACACGCGGTCGGTGGTCGGTGAGCAGTTGCATTGCGCATCGCCTGCTTTGTATATTCTGTTATTGTTGTTGTCCTCACTGTTACTATTACTGTTCTATTTTGTTTTATTTCAATTATTAAACTGTTTTATCTCAACCCGGGGGTTTTCTTCCTTGTGCTCTCCCGATTCTCTCCCCCATCCCACTGGAGCGGGGGTGAGTGAGCGGCTGCGTGGGATTAAACCACGACACACAGTTAAGCAATTTTGTAGGTGCTTCTCTGGTTTGGACTGGACACAAAGGCCTGACGCTAGAAATGCTGACTCTGGCAAAACTGTGCTTTCAGAAAAATCAGTTGGGAGAAAGATACCAACCTGCTACCCTGTATTACACAGGGCTAGAGAGAGGCTCGTACTGCATGCCCAATCAAGCACTTTGAAATCCCTTTTTCCTCAACTGCAATAGCTGGTGGGAAAAGCTGCCCGATTAGAGCCAATGCTTTCTCTGTGCAGGCTAATGGAGTGAGGAAGAGAGGACAGAAAACCTGCAGAGGCTTGTTTTCATCTTGCTGAGGCACGGCTCTGGGCAGCAGTGGCGGCATCCCGGGCCGGCGCAGGCTGTGGCTCTCGCGCTGCAGACACGCCTGGACGGCTCCCCGGGGCACCATGTTGAACACCTCGCTTCATACGCATGACTTATGGCAAAGCCGTAGAGGAGCCTACGGCTTGTACTGTTTTCCTTGGTGTTGCTTAGAGGTTTAAAGTCCTTATCCATGGTTGCGAAATAGCGTAGGCAACTGAATCATTTGTAACTCGTGCTCCTAGAAGAACGCAGGGTAAAAGAGCTGTAATCAGTGAACAGATCCTAGTGTCCAGGAACAGCAGATATTGGATAGATGAACATATCTCTTTTTAGAGATCTAGGCTTACTCTAGATGAGTATTTAGATTTGTATTTATTGAAAAGGTAGACTACGCAGGTATTTTACGCATCAACAGTAATAAACTCACGCCAATAGGCAAATGGCTCTTTTACAGGATGAAGTCTGACCACAATTTATCTGATCATAGTAGCCTGACTACCCATAGATCTCAGTATCTTCATGTAACTGATCAGGAAGTTTATCCCTATCTAACAGATGGGAAAACTGAGAGGAGGGGAACCGGGATATCTGTAATACAGCTGATAAAGGAACTGACACCTCAGGCACCCGTTTGAGTGTCGTGTTCCCCATGTGTGTTCTCTGACTTCTGAGGAGGACTGTGCAACTAAATTCTCTGTCTGACTTAAAAAAAAAAAAATCAGTCAGAGTCTAGAGTATTATTCATAAGGCTAATCAAACTATGTAGCCTTTTCTCCTGCAAAAACCCAGAAGAGCTGTCTTTTTTTTTTTTTTATTTCACAATACACAAAATAAACTGACAGAGAGTGTCTGCTAGTGGAGTGCTCTGCAACAGCGCTAAGTGCTAAAAACGATGTCTGCAGTGTAATATGATAGAGAAATTGTTCCGCAAGGTCTTGACTCTGACCTTCCGTTACCTGTATCAAAATAGTGCAAAAAAGGAGACAGAAGAAACCAGCCAAGTCCCCTCTAAAATTATCGCTGGCACCAGACCCACTGAGTGTAGATCATAGTATATTTCTATGAATAGAACTCAGAGGACTTGTGGAAGATCCTTTAATTTTGCAGCTGAAGCTGATGACTGGCAGCCAACCGCAGCCGACCGGTGGCTGAGAAGCGAGCGGGATGACTCCGAGCTGTCCAAGGGAGATCTACAAGCAAGTTGCAAGGTACTTCAACCCTTGGAAACTGCCTATCTTTCAAAAGCTTTTTGTTATATCAAAATAAATGTCAGAGAATACAAGCACGGCAACATTCTCCAGTTTATCAAGTGAAACCTCTAAAGAATCTCTTGAGCCTCTGTTTGCCAGTTGCACAAATCATCAGCCTGCTCTTGGACGTGCTTACCAGCCTTAGTGGGTATTACTCGTACTAGAAAGTATCTGAAGGGTCAGGACCCATGAGTTGTTATTTCTACTGCAACGCCTAAGGGCACTAAATAGGAATTAGAATACAAGGCGTCGAACAAGGCCCTTAAGCACATAGCAAAGAAGTTCTGGCAATCTGCAGTTTGAAGTAGACAGCAGTGAGTGCGTACCAGAGAAATAGGGAGAAGAGGCATGAAAGGAGTGTAAAAGTGGTCAGAGGTTAAATACGAGCACTATTTGATGAAGAAGTACTTATTAAAGTCAATGCCATGTGGACATTTTACATATAGGTTGAAAGCTTATTTGCAAGGCAAAATATATACATACTGATAACTGCTGTGTTTTAGGTGTGGAGGTTGTGTTTCCATGTAAAGTGACATTACAGATGTCTACAAATTGTGTCTTACATCTAAGCTGTTTACAATGTGATTGCAAACAGCGAGTGTATTGTTTCAACATGGTTAATGTTTATGAGCTGCATTTCGGTTTATAGGTGCACACAGATTGCCTGGAAAAGTACCAGGCCATTCGTTTTTTAAGTTAGTGATGAAGAAAGATGAAAGTCTACATACCCCCTTCCAGTGTAAAATCCCACAGGGGGAACAAACTGAGTCCAAGAAGTCTACAATTGTTTGGGTCTTAAGTTTCTATAAATTACCTCATGCCCTCCTTATGTCTGTGAGATTACCTGAGATTCCAAATAGGGCTATTTCAGGCCAAGAAAAGAAGAAAATAAAGACTGGGAATCCCTGAGAAATCAAGACTGTAATGCTGTAGATTCTCAGCATAGACATGCAAAAAGACTTTTTCCAAAGGCTTTCCTCTGGCCACCACCAGAACTGTCAACAAAGTCCAGCTGGTTGCTGTACTGCTTTTGGCTCCATGACCCATGTGTGCACTCTGGGAAGAGGGGGCTCACGCAGTGTAAATGGATTTAATGCTGCTTCAAGCCACATTAACTGTACTCAACATTTACAGCATATGGTTCCCAGGTTTCCCAGTGGAAAATATCATTCAGACCTGCTGCTCCTTAGCTCTTTGTACATCCTCTACTATGCTTCCTATTTCCCTACGACCTAAAAACCACTTGAAGGTATCAGAGGAGAAGGACATGCAGAGGGGAAAGGTAACATCAAATATTGCTTTCTTGGCTTCATTTTCCCCCCACTTCATTAGAAAAGATGTAAAGCAGAAAAATGGACACGCTAAATGTAAAGATATGGAACAATAAATACCCTCTGTGTTTTACATTAGAAAACAGGAAAGAATGCAATTAAACCTTATTTATAAACAGAGTGATGATTTCTTTTTTTTCTTATTTTTACTTGTAGTTTTTCTCCTATGTCTGCAAACTGCCTCTCTGGAAATTAATTACAGAAATACACAGGTAAGCAGCAGCACATAGGTAGAACAGGGATGCACAATTTACTAGCTTTATGTGTTTATAGTTTATAGAAGAAGAGAGCAGCGAATGGACCCTTCACATAAGCCTCCAGATCCCTCCAACTCCCCCAGCAGTGGGATGTGTGATGTTAGATATTCTGTGCATAACTCTTCCTGAACAGTGAGGGCTGCATTGCTTAAGCTGCCAACTAGATTATACGTTTTTACCTGCTCAGCTGTAAGAGTTAAGAGTTTGGCTTGCCGGGGATGGCACAGAAAGGAGGTGTGCTGGGGAAGGAGCAGGACATCCCTGTTAAAAGCTGTGCATCTAATTTCTCATGCAGGGTTGTTTTCACTCATTTGCCTGTTCTTCAGCACTTAATGATTTTTCTGTCATCAATGGAGTTTTAATTGAGTGGGATTAGGGGTGGATTAAAGGATCTCATCAGAGCTCATACTCCCTGCATCCACTTCCTGTTGAGTCCTCTCAACAGAAGAGCTTTTGACATTAGAAAAGTGAAAAATACTTAAGACAGCGACACAGTGAGGGAGAACTCAATTGAAAGGTAACCAAGGAGTTACAAGTGTAAAGGCAAGCATGTCATAAAATCTTGGAGATCAGAGAAGGACGTGATTTACATCACTTTGCCCACTCCTGGATTTCACCTGGCTGTATACAAGAGGGGTTTAAACTTTAGCAGACACGAAGACATCACCTCAACCCCTTTCTCAACTGCTTATGGATTTTTTAACAAAAGACACTTTCCAGCATATAGCTGAACCAATATTAAAAATGTTGTAAAATTCACAACACAAAAAGCCAATGGATTTACATTTCATTCTGTATTTACATTGGATTTAGAATCAAAACTGCAGTAGGAGCACAAACCCTTTCTTTCTCCTTTTATGCCAGGGTGAAGTGGGATATTGAAATTATGCATTTATTTGGGTTAGTTCTCTTTTTACTTTTTTCTTGAAAATACTTTATCTTATCTAACCAGGAGAAAAGGGAGAGGGAATAGAGTCTCTGAAAATGAATCTATTGAGTACTTAGCCAGACATGGGAGAAAATCCTGACCCAGAGAAGAAAAGAAAATACTCTCAGTGATTTCAGTGGGCACAGTTTCATATGTTGCTTCCCACACAGAACAAAAGCTTAGTTCTGCTCTTCATATCCCGCTTTAATCACCAGGAGTTACACATGCAAATCCACAAGAAGATTTTAACTAGAACATTTAAGATTAATTGTACAGCTCTGGGAACAATGACCAAGTCTCATCGCAAACAATTCTTTATCTTTTAGACACTATGAAATCTTCTCCAGTAACAAAAATTTCCTCTTCGATATGGACAGCAGGTCTCAACTCTTATATGCTACTGGGATACATGCAAGTCAAAATTTACCGTGAGGTTCTGTGAGAATAATATTAGTAATTTCTCTTCCACATCTGTACTTAAAAGAAGAAGTGATATTTTAGTCTCCTGAAGGATGTTTTAGATACAGTTCTAGATATGGCTCAGTTAAGTCCTTCAGTTACACCTATCCAAAATGCTCTAGGCTAAAAATATATTTGGGATGGACATTCTTGTAAAATGTGCTATCCGTAAGTCTTACATTAAGCATGACTTGGTGGGGCCATTTCCCCTCCTCCAGGTTGTCCCAGCTCCCCATTGGCTTGCCTAACTAAAGGTGCGTTAGTACTTTCGTGGGGCTTTTTGGTTATTATTTATTTATTTATTATTATTTATTTAATCAGAGTTACCACATGACTGGGACATACCCTCTTCCAGATGAAAATCTGTCTGCAAAGGCTGAGAAGATAGTCTTCATTTTTACAGAAGAATTTTTACTCGTGATGATTCACATCATTGTGAATTTGTTTGCTACTGGACATATGTAGTAACATGAACCTGGCTGTTGAATACCGGTGACTCCTTACCGATCAGCACATCTGCAGTGAACGTCTTGACGTCTAGTAGCCTGGCTAGCTCCGCTGTGTATGCATAGTAGCATTCAACCTTATAGGGTTACCAGGTGTCTTCAAATTTGCAGAAAGGCTTCTGAGAGACCGATTGTATTTGCACTGCACAGTTGTTTTATGCATATGCAATAAAATAAATCCAAGCAGTCTGTAAAACATCAGAGTTACCTTATAACGGCACCAGCCTTACTTCACTGCACATATAAAGATACTTCCCTCTGGGAAATCCCAGACAAAGGTTGGTAGACCTGTACTTAGGAGATTGGATTTCAGACAGTTGCCTAGGGTTTGTCAAATAATGCTATAACAATTCAAACTCATTGCTAATAGTTCACATGAAAAGACATGTCAGAGAAAAAACGGGATTCCAGGTGCCCATCTATTTGCAGTTGGAACATTATGGACTCAGTCAAGTGGAGCACAGCTGCAAGGAGGCTGGGAATTGCTGTTGAAGGACAGGAGCCAATGGAGATGCAACAAAACACACATAGAAATTAATTTAAAATACAGCTAGGAAAGGAAAACTCAAATTTACAGCAGCTTTTTCAAATTTCCACAACTATAAAGAGTGCGTGTTCACTGTGGATTATTGTTCCCAGCATTCAGAAAAATATATTAGTGGAGAATACAGCTGCTAAAAAGACAATCTCATGTGTTTCTTTATGTTTGCTAAACATAACGTATCACAGATACTTGGCTGTAATGCATTTCTTAGTAATTTATGTGGGGTTTTTTTGAAAATACATGACGTTAAACATGTGACTTTCAGCCCAGGGTGTTTAAAACCAAATACCATTGTGTAAATGATGTTAAACTGTGAAAACGATGATTAGAATAACTCAAGAGTCAAATTCAGACACCTATTACATGCTGCTGAACTTCAGGTATAATTGGGTCTGTCTCATGTTGATGCTAAAAATAGGAATATTGTAAATGAAGTGGAAGAAAAATTATGGCACAGGATCCAATGAGTTAAAGCCTTCAGAGCATCAGTCTAGTGGTCAGACATAATCTAACATGGCCAATAGATTCTCCTGAAGTGCTCCTTGCCATTACGAGGCAATTACTGAAAATAGGCAGAAGAGAAGAGAAGATGCTTTCAGCATCCTCTACAAAAGCAGACAAATGAGAAAACTAAAACTCATGAGATGTTTTGGAGTTCTCTAAAACAAAGAAGATCAACTCTAAGAGTGATTGAGAACTGTTGGTGTCTGTTCTACCAGCAATTCTTTTTCCTTTGAAAAAGAGAGCTGTAAGGCTGACCAGTCCTTTAAGATGCTGGGAAGGAGCTGTTACCGAGTTGAACCAGGAGCTGCTGGTGAGAAATAAGACAAGGAGAAACACATGTGTACACACAGATCTCATCTTCTCCTTCATAAGGTTTTTTCCTTTAACATTTTCAATTTACTAGTGGTATTGAAGTTTCATAGTTACAAACGCAGTCTTGGGCTTCTCATTAACTACAACTGACAAATACTAAATTTACATTTATCTTTCAGGCAGTAAGAAGAGATCACAGAAAAGAACTCCTTGATTAATTGCATCTGCTTTTGGTTACATTTATTTTCTTATTTGCAATCATTGTTTATATTTTCTGGAAACTAATTTTCTTAAATTAACAGTAGAATTGATTCCTGTCCTGGGGTAGCTATTTCAAGAATACTGACCATTTCCAGGTCTTTTACTAGCTCAGTTAAAATGCTTCTAGTTCATTTGACAGTAAGAGTTCAAGTTAAGCATGTAAAACTACCACTGTGAGCAGAAGGAAATTGCTTTCCTCCATTTCCCTATGATATACAGAACTGCATGATTTAAAAGTGTGATAGGACATTTATAGGTGAATCTGACCACTGCAAGAGTAGAATAACAAGTCAGATGGAGAAGAAGAGCAGTTTTCATATCCTCAAGTAGATGCAATATTTTAATAAAATTTCATAGTTTGCACAAGTTGTTGAAATGCTGTAAGAGACTGAGAAGCTCAGTCAGAACTTTGAATAAATTCGATGATATGATTTAGATGTGTTGCAAAAAAACATCAGAAATCTGTATATAAAGAGGCTTTGTGGATCAAGGTTTTGAAATAAGCTGGATTTGCAATAACAAGGTTTTATAAAGCATCCAGTCTAGAGGAGTGTACAGGCTAAAATATTTCAAGGCTGGAGTTTTCCATAATAACAGAGAAAAGAAGCATTTCCTCATTTGAATAATATTTAATTCTGCGCCCAAGGACATCACATTGACCAAAACTCTCCATAGATATAGGGAATTTGACATGACGACCTAACTCTCAGACTTCTGATGAAGTTTACTTTTCCGAGGGAAATTACAGAATATGTGCCATCTTTGTTAGGCACATTAATGAGTTTTTGGCACAGAGCTGGAGGCAATGCTGTTTGTGCTTACCAAATAGAAAGTTTTCTGTATTCAGATCCTGTCAGACAACTAGGTCTTGGCATGTAGTTCCTTGTTATTCCTTCGTAAGGACAATACTAGAAAAGCAGGTCAACCTGCTTGGTCTAGTATCATCTTTTGTTTGGATAACAGGTACAACTTCAGTTGGGAAATACAATGGGGAAGGAGCCCCATATGGTACAAAGTCATAGCCTGAATGCACGTTTTTACTAACTTTGAAAAGCTCCCAGGGAATTCATTGGAATCTATGTTAATCTAAAGTAGAAAGAGTTACTATAGTTACTAACACAATAGTTACTAAATATAATTCTCACTATATGAAGTGCACATTCTGGGATCCTATAAGTTGAAAAGATAAAAGATCTTTAATTATGTTTGCCATGGTAATAAATGATTGGCTTCCTTTTACATAGTTCCACTGTAGACAGAGTATATGCATAACACTTTGAATGTTTTCAACAATTCAGCATCAGCCAGGAGTATTAGAGTTCTTGCTCCCTCTCCTTTTTTTTATTTAAAGGTTGGCAGTAATTTTTCAAGTCAAGGTCATGATTGATGTGGGTTAACTTTCACTAAAAATCTTTTGAAACATTTTGAGTAATGTTAAAAATTATGGCATGCAATACATCAAAATATTTTTCTAGGCTTCCTGCATAAGTAAATAAACACTAGGGAAATGTGGAAGGCATTCATGGTATTTTGTAAGCAAGTTTCAAACTGCATGTTGCAGATTTATATGCTTCATAGCTTATGCTGCGATGCATGTTGCATTTTATTAAAATACACTGTGGTGGGGAATAGATGGTGATCTACTACATTTGTGTCTTTGCCCATGTCAATTTGAAATGGAGATCAATTCAGTAAGAAGTGTATCCAAGCATGGATTATGTAGCCTGTCCGTCAAGTGTCAGTTTCCTGGGGAAATACTAATAGCAAATCCTCAATCTTAGGCCAAATGTCAAGACTGTAATGTCCAGCACTCTAAGTATGGAACATGGGATTACAAAAACATCTGCCATTGACAGGCAAATGTTAAAGCCACTGATCTTCAGCAGTCAAGATCTGAATAGCACAGAAAATCACTCCAAGACATAATTCCTAAAGATAAGCAAAGTAAAACTCGATGAGGAACAGGTGAAGCAGCAATGTATTTTCCTAATAGAAAAAGAAAGAGGGATGTCTACTGTCACTCGGTAATATAGGTTAAAAAAAAAGGTAGACAGGTCACTGGCAGGTGTACAGTGTGGAGCTCTCCTCTTTCTTTTACAGTCAGCATCTTCTCATTCACCCTTATTAGCAGACCATTATAAAAACCTGAGGAACTGAAGACACCTGCCTTTTCTCACCATGTTTAGATATCTCAGTGAGGTGCTCATGAGGGATGTCTAGAATCCCTGCAGTCAGTCCATCCAGAATAGCTCAGACCACTCTCATGACATATCAAGAGCACAGGTTCCTAAGCAAGGTACTGGGTTTATAGACTTGCGAATGCAGCCTGAACTGCAAGGGCAAAGAAAATAGGCTCTTTCTTTGAGTGAAGTGAGATTCTGAGAAGACCACAACATGGCTGCAAAACTATCACAGATCTGTGTCAGGAAATGTTAGAACATCACACCAATACAATCTTTACTCCTTTGTATTTTTCTTTCCACTTCAAACCCATGTTAGGTACTATCTAAGCATGAGGGATGAACTGTTCTCTGAAAGCACTTATCTTTCTCCTAAGGTGATTGCATTAGACAACTAGCTTACATTAGACATTGTATGACTTTATACTATTAAACTTAGGTGAGATGAGTCCCACATCTAATGCATATAGGTAAATATGAGGAATTAAAAAACATTTTAAGATCCTTTCAAATGCCAAGTAGGAGATAGCCGTCTTGGGAGGATATGCTTCAGTATTTCTGTATGTTCAAAATTACCTAAGTGAACTACGTCCTGAAAACTGGATGCCATTGGGAAGGTGACAGAAAATGGCTGAGAGTGTTTGAAATGCTGTGTTCAATATCATATATACCATAATCTGCAGAGGTGTGCTGTAAAGGAGCTAGACAATTAGCTGTCAGCAAGTATTTACTCTTCTTTGCAAAAATTGTAGGATAACATTGACCATAACTGTCAAAGTTCAAACTACATCATTTCAGTATAATTTTTACTTTTCCAAATATTTGTAATGTATTTTCATTGCTGTCTTGAAATTCATCAAACAGACAATGGCTTATTTACCTTTTAACTCTACAGTAACCAACAACTACAAGAAACTTTCCTGTATTTCCATGGCTTAAGGCACCAGTGGCCACAGAAAAAGATATACCCTTTCAACCAAGACTTTAATTGTTCCTAAAGTGAAAGAAGACCAATATACCGCTGGCAATTTGTGAATCTTTTGTCCTACCAAGATATAGCTGTGCATAAATCTTGGAAAACTGTATTATTTAGCTTGTTGCAGCTCTGTAAAAGAGTATGAATAATACAATATGCACTTCTGTTACTTTTCTAGCAATCACATTGTTTTCTCTATTCCTACATTTCTTAGCAATAAAGGAAGATTTCAAGAGTTTTGTTCTTAGAACCTAGGCTAGAAATTATTTTTATGATCTGCTCCATTTGCATGCTGTCTCACATCTGACAGTCCTCTATGAGCAATTGAGAAACTTCTTCTGCATAAATTACAGTAAGCCTTATGGCAATTATTGCTATCTTTACTGATCCATGCAAACCCATTTCTTCTCTCATTCCAGAAAGTGCAAAGCCTCTTCTTTTTAGGGAGTTGTTGACCATATTACGGTTTTCAGCGATATAGCTGTGCAAGTAGAAGTTAACCGGGCCCCTGAGAGGCCTGGTTAATTAGAAGTTTTGCTATGTGGCAGAAGTGAATGAATTGTGGGTAAGACAGTACATGTAGATTTTTACCCAGAAAGGGCAATTTTACTTTCTGTTAATTAGGGAATAAGCTATAAAAATAAGGTTATCTATTATACTGGAGTGTAAGAAGGCCAAGTCCCAGAGTTGTTTTGGTACTGGACATTTTGTTAAGACACCTGCAAGATTAGGCTATTAAAATAATAATCATTTTAACGATGTTAATACAGAAGTGAAGGAACGAACATGTTCAGGTATGGTTTAGGAAAATGAAGATATGAAGTGCATGAACTGGGGAGTATAAAGGCATGTTTAAAAGACAACCTTTTTGGTCTCCTTTCTGAAGATGGCATCTTTGGTTCCTGTTATTCGTCTTGTCCTGCCAAGTTGAAGGTTTTGTGATACCAGCCTGTTAAGAGGTTTTGCTTGTTTGTGTGTTTCTGTTGGCTTAGGAATGAAAAAGCTAGCTCAGGTCTTGTTTGACTTCTGCTGTGCACATCTACAAAAAGGGAGGAATAATGTTTTTCTAATAATGTCTTCAGAGGCACAAAATGAATAAAGGAGCAGGTCGCCCTATCTTTATGAGACAGCTAGCAGGTTGTATCTTGATTTGTTGAAGGACTGTTCCCTCAGGATTGCTGTCATGGCCATAAGCTGTGTACTGGGCTGTAATTCAGTCAATTAAAAACATATAAAGAATGTTTAAATGCTACTTAAGACCATGCTCACTGTCTGCTCTGTACCTATATGGAGCAGGCCAGTAGACACTAAATACCCATATAGCCAGTATTCAGCCTGTGATAAATCCATAGGACAAAATAATATTTAGATACCAAATAATTTACTGTGCAGGATGCTGGCTGCTCTTCTGGAAACGTGTCTCAAAACAGTCTTCTTCCATTTCTGTAGCAGCTGATAGCATATCCATACAGTTTCTGCAAATACATCTTTTAGTGTCTTCTGGATTTAAAGGTGCTGCATAACTGCTGTTACCTGAGCTCACTTGTAAAGCCTGGACTCTCTCTCAAATGCCTCAGCTTCTCAGAACAGATCATCATCACGCTGCAGCTAAGGCTCTTCAAGGATGGCCCACAGTCCAAAACCATATGACATATAAGCCCATGACCTAATGAATGAACAGACAGGAGGCAACTGTAGACACTTTCTGGCCCGCTCCCCTACAGACAGACCTCTGTTTAAATGGGGAAGGAATTGCAGGAATTGTGAGCTCAGAGCAGGGCTTTTTATTTTGGTTGTTTAATTCTTCAGGACAGCTCAGAAAGAGAATTGTTGTCATTTTTATGTTTTGATTTATATTGTAAAAAAACCCTAGCTTTTTTCAGACTGAATTATTGCAGTGAAAGTAAGCAACATCTGCAAAGTTTCAATTAATTCATTCAGCCTTTGTTGCATCCCTATGAGAACTGAATGAATTAAGGGATATCTCTTAAAATAAGTGATAGATAATAACCAGGGGGCATCAGTTACTGTGGTGAGGGATGCTTGCTTAAAGTAAGAGATGGAGGATCACCCTAATTTCTCTTGTTTGTCAGCTAGAAGTGATGAGACTTTATGCTTATCATTGACCGAGAATTGATACAGTTAGCCTTGAAAGCCTGACCACTTTGTTCTGAATGCTTGCTTTTGCACTTCTGGTGCAAATCTAACATTGAAAATGTAGGTCCTAAAATATTGGCATTAACTAGGAATTTATTAATTCTTTCATCAGTAAATAACTTGAATACCCAAAGGACAGCAACAGCCTGATATGTGGGCAATCTTCTGTTCCTCTTGGAATTGGACAGCTCTGGGAATCAAAGATCAGGACTAAATTAGGGCATATTCAATTTCTATTCAAGGCACTGAATATACTTTGAACCATTCTTATTTTGTTTTATGCATTTGCTTTGCTGGGGAACGTGTTACTGGCCAAGGCCTTCAATCTCTCTGGCACAAATTACAAGTTTTAAATAAATAATTGGCAACTAACTTCGCACATACCAAACAAAATTCTACCTCTGCCTCCAAGAGTACAAAGAACATGGCTGTAATGTAATTCCCAGCACATGCAGCTCTGCATGGGCTGTTTTCCCTCTTCTGATTTTGAAAAGAGTAGAGGTAGTGCATAGTCAGAAAACACTGGTGCTAAAAGTCCTCGCAGGCCCCCAAAGGACCTGGTAAAGTACTTTATAGCATCAATTGCATTATATATCATCATAGGAAACACTTAACTAATCTTGGGAAGCATATTTAAAAAAGCCACAAGGTCCAAAGAACATATACTTTTCAAATACATCAATATCACAAGTATATCAATATTATTCTGGTGACAGCATCAAAATTTACTGACAGCTAAATGGACCCAAACCAGTTTCTTTTTTCACTTGGGGAAATGCTTAGCAACTGTAGAGATGTTTCCTGGCCAGAACCTAATTCATCTTCTAAAGTGAATTAAAAAAATGCACTTAAAAGCTAACAATATAATGTAAGGTAAAACTTGTGCTTAAATATAAAAAGAAAACCCCTATTTTCGATAATCTCTCAAGTTCCAACAAGATCTAACCAAACTTTTGGGACAGAATCAAGAAAGTAAATGGATTATTTTACCAATAGGAATAAAGTGGTAAAATATAGAGATCATCAGGAATATAATAATTACGTGTACAGTTATATACAGTGTTCAACTAACAAATGATTAATAATAAACTTTAATTTATCTAGAATCTTCTCCAAAAATTTGTCCTAACGCTGTATGCAGCTGTAGTAATTTTATTAAAATAAACGTATTTGTGTAGCAAGGGTTACATCATTAATTAGCACATGAGCTTTCACCTTCAGCTAGCGGCAGAAATGCCAGCTCGATCAGTAGCAGGTGCCTGTATGTGATATATGTGATGCCATCATAGAATTTGGCAAGCAATACTTAGGAAACCGCATAATGGATTAATATACTTTAGCCTAGGTCTTCAGATACTGTAAACTGACCTTCCCTGCACAGAATGTGGAGGGTGAGACCTGGCAGAGATTGACAACTGCCAGGGCTGTCAGCGGGGAGATGCCTCAAGTCAGCACATCCATCATGCAGCTGACTGGAGCACACACGTGGGAGACCCTGGGACTGGCTCAGTGTGCCCCCCGAGGTGGGCAGAGGGGTGCTCTGACTCCTCCTCAAAGAGTTTATAATTCAGATTTCACTGGGTTAGGGAAGGTGCCCTAGCCCTCCTCTTTAGCCTTTAAAGACAACTTGTGCCCTGTCTACATGGCCATTTGGGTTCCCTTGGTAGGCATTGGAGAAAGGCTAGCGTGTCTGAGGTGGAGTCTGCCCAAGTCCATTATACTCTGTAGTCGCAGGATTGTTGCATGAAAATGTGCCGCCTTTTTGGACATCAGAGGCTGACAGAAAACACGTATCTTTTTATTCATTTAGTGTGACCTGGACGTCTTTCACTGTCAGCAAGAATGAACCTCGCAGCCCACTTACTAGCACATTCCCTTGGTACAATCTCAGTGAAAATCTCTAATTACGATGTATTAATTTACTGAAATGCAATGTTGCAGACATTTAAACAAATGTTTTTGCATTTTGTTGCAGCACCTGGATGTTTATATTTAGGGATCTCTTACAGGTGGTATTTCGGCTATTTGTCATTTAATGCCAAACCTCATGGAAGTACCCCACCTTCGCTCTCATGTGTGCATACAAGCTTTTCTCCACTAGTCTGTGAGGTCTAAGGAAAGCCTGCTTGGATCTTTGCAGACAAGAGTGCCACTTTCTAACACGAAGTATAAGATTTGATGCTACTTCCCCATCTTTTCTTTCCCATCCTCTCTGTCTCTGTGCACAGTGAAGATGATAATCCACAGCAATATATAAAAGCTGGAGTAATATAAGAAGCAGAAGTTTCTCTCACACATCATGATCATTGTAGGATGGGAAGTTCAGGATGGCCAACCCAAACTATTCAAAAAATGTAAGACAACTCTCAATCGCTATGAAATAGATGAAAAATAAGGTACCTATGTGTGTAATCAGAAACACATGCACCCACATTTCAAATTATTAAAAAAAAAATATTTACATACACATTTAATTTTTAATGCACATTTAATTATTGTTAATAACTTTTTGTTTTATACTTGTAAATATATATATACGTATACGTGTCTATAAGATCCCTGATACTTGTCTTTCAGTTTTTCAGTCTTTAGGCCACGGTTACTACCACTACACTATCTAAGACTTGTAGACCTAAAAATATACTGAATGATCAATAAACAGTTCACCATTTGTCAATGCTCTATTGTTCAATAGCTACAGAACTATGGAGGAAAGAATCTTCTATGTGGAAGCAACTAGATGTCTATAGATCTTCAAGCTTCGGAGAGTTCAAGGTGGTTTTTTCCCCTATGTACAAAATAATCAGACAGAAAAAGTTAGAAACCAAAATGCAAAACTCAAAAAATACCTAGTTTGTTACTGTTATTTGTCCAGCTCTGTCTGGTACTATATTAGTATGAAAAAGTATTCCTTTCCCAGAGAGAAAACCCATTAATATTTGTGAAATGCTTAGATATTGTGATGAGAAGGATCCTGTTAGTACTTAGACAGATGTATCTGCAACATCTGGCAGTAGATTTCACAGCCCAGTCAGAGGTCTGGCCTTGATGACTCTCTTTAATTATCTCTTGGCTAAGGAATGTATGTCTTTCCCTCTTATCGCTCATAATCGTACCGAGATCCCGTCTGGGAAAAATATTGGGTAAGTGAAAACTTAGCCCAGGGAGTTGATTAGATGAGGTAAATCTCAAGCTGCCATATTCCTGAATACTCAAATTTTTAGCACATTTTTACAAGCTTTGGCAGAAGGACATCACTAATGTTTCAGAAGTTCTCCTGATCTCTCTTTATTGCTCTTTGGCCAGTGTCCCTGTAGCTTTCCAGTGTAGCATTTTTTTATTACTGGAAGGAAGACAATACTTCTTGCTGGTAGGACAATCTTTTTCTTCTATAATGAGTTGCAAAATAAAGCGGAATATAACTGTGTAGGTAGCCTTAAACTCGGACATCAAAGCAGTACAACAATCAATCCTGGCAGTCGTTCAGTTCTCTCGAGCATTAACTTTATCATATTTCTAAATGTTCTGCTTTACTAATAGAGCATTTGTTACTATTAAGTGTAGGTAGAATATTATACCTTAGCTAAATCTATCAAGGAGTAACATTTAGGTTCTGACACATGAGAGTCCTGAAGAAAGTTAATTACCATGATTCATTTCTTCCTAATTTCTACTGGTTTGGTAATTCTCTCTACAATGTTATTTTTTACAATCGAGCAAATATCTCTCAAGAAACTCTCACCTAATCTAACTAGTGCATTTGATTCCACTGAGAAGTATCTAAACTATAGAAAGATATTCCACAAAATACCATTGTATTAGGTAGAATGTATTTTTAAACCAAAAGGGAAGTAAATTTTGGCACTTAAGGCACATACTTGATCTAAGCAATGTTTTATATAAAGAGTTTTCTAGCATGGGCATGTTTTTCCTCAGTTATCCTCCCTGTGATTTTTGCAGTTTCCTTTGAGCACCTGGTATTTGTTTCTAGCCATACAAAATTTTGAAGGTAAAGTGTTTTACTGAATTTTTGTTAAAAAACATGAACATTGAAATTGACCATTGCTTCTGGCAAATGGCAAATGGCACCTTGCATTTTCATGACAAATGATCTGATCCAACATGACTGGCTTGACCTTTGTTCCAAGGATACTGGCTTGATGAATTTTTTGTAATACAATATTGATAGTGCAAAAATAATAATCCTCACTTAAATGTATTGTTTGTGTGCAGCATTAAGCACAGAAATTTGAAAGGTTAGAGAAAGTCCTTTTGTAAAGTACATTGTCTTGTAAAGAAGTAGACTAAAATTGCATAGCTGGAGAAAGGACAATGTGCTTTTGGCTAAATGAAGCAAGATGGAATCACTGCTGATCAGAGCACCATTTATTCCCGAAACACAGTGGATTTCTCTAAAGGAAAATAAAGTCAGGTCTATTCTTCTGAAGACTTGACCATTCTTTGCTTCTGAGAACTAAATGTCTTAAATACTAAGTTGCAAAAAATTAATCTTACAGTTACTGAGATCTTGACTTGATTGAATCTGAATTCTGTAGATGTTTGAGACCAGTCATGCTACCCTTGTCATTTAGAGTTCTTTCCTTGTTTTCCATGGGTCATTAGCAGAAGATTTACCCACAAGTTAACCTTAGTGAGAATTCAATAAGGAGTGGAGGGCTACATTCTTTTCTGGTAAGTCTCAAAACTCAGTCATTTTACATCCTTTTACACCTGCCAGCACTTTTGAAATGTGCAGTGTCATCAGAAGCTGGTGAATGTATAATTCAGGAGACAAAAACAGCATTCTATTTAGACAGAAGAGACCACATTTTAACTTGGTATGGGCTGCCGCCTATGGTTTCATGTTGTACATATTGCACTTGAAGAACCGTCTGTGTCAAAGGGCTTCCCCTCGTGCAGAGCACCAGCAGTCAGAACACTAGTAAAAAATCAAGCCCTTAAAGCCTAATGCCTACAGAATGAAAAACTTCTTAATGATCTGCTAGATCAGTGACTAAAGAAATGACATAATGGCTCTTTTACTATACGGATTCAGTGAAGGCACAGGAGATCATATACCATAGTAAATCAAATCAAGAAATATTTAAATACTGTTTAGTTCATAGATCAGTGATCTGGTAAACTGTAATGGAGCTTTCTGAGCCATTATGATCTGACGGAAAAAATGCAAGTTAAGTTCTGTTCATCTGTTAGAAAGCAAGAACCACAGTGAAGCTGCAATGGTCTACTGTGTCAAAGCCTGTGTGGAGCATTTTTAATTAACTATTCATCTGCTCATTAGTCAGGATTAATGCAGAAGGATCTATTAAGATCTACTGTCTTAAAGAGTATGTCAAGCCAGGAGCCTCTAAAGCCTGAAGATATATTACCCAGTCACAGTACCACATTATAGACTGACAGAAAAATTGCATCCTTAAAAAATAAAGCCGGCTCTGAGTAATGCTTGTGCAAGCAAATACCTTAAATCTTTTTTAAACTGCTATTTTCCCAGTTCTGTAATTAATCAGAAGAGCATAATCTAAGATTTTTCCCAAGTCTCCTAACACAATCATGTTTATCAGTTTCTGTAACATCATTTAAGAAATCCCAGTTATGCCATCCTGAAATAATACTTTATCATATTTTGTCCTCATAACCCTGAAGAGTTCTAAAGGGAACTGAGTTTTTTGATACAAACACTGGGAACTTGGTCTGTTCAGCCTTAAGACGAGAAGGCAAAGGGGAGAACTTATTGCTGTCTTCAGCTACCTGTATGGGAGGTGTAGAGAAGATGGAGCCAGACTCTTCTTGTAGGTGTGCTGTGGCACAAGAAGCAGTAACACAAGCTTCAACAATGTAAATTGCAATTAAGTATGAAGATTTCTTTTTTTAATGAGGGTCATCAACTACTGGAACCATGTGCCCAGAGAGGTTGAGGACTCTCCATCCTTGATGTTGAAGACTTAACTGGATGTGGCATGAGCAACTAGATCTAGCTGGACCTGCTATGAGCAGGTGTTGGGGCTACATGGCCTCCTGAGGCCCCTTCCAACCTCTGTTCTTCTGTGATTCCATGATTCCATAACTAGAAATCCAGACAATCTCTGTCTTCATGTTTTCAAATTTCATATTAATGTAAAAATGTCTAAAATCTTAAACAGACAAAGTGTAATATTTGGAAGTATTTGCAAGAGGACATTTCTCTTCTAACAATCTAAAAGCTCTTTGCTGAGCAACTGAGCTTTCATTTCTTAAATCTTTTCTTTTCTTTAACTACTGCATATGAATATATAAGTGCTTTTATGAGTGTATCTCCTCCCCATGCCACTCCAGAGGCCTTGAAACTATGCTACTTTATTTTATGGTCTCAGATATTCCATAAAATGTAACACACAACAATTTTCTTAAGAGGAGAAGATCTGGTGATCTTTCAAGAAAAAGGTTGTGTGACATGGAAAAAATCAATTAGACAGCTCTCTGCGATAATCTGTGATGTACCTGAAACACAAGCTGCCTGAGAAGAAGCTGAATATGTTATTCCATGTTTTCCTATGTTTGTATTTTGGGACAAACTTTGAGAAGATTTGCAGGTTAAGATAAGTCAACAAGTTCTGGATGTACATTAGTGTGGCAACAAGCCATGGCTGAGATTTTATTGCTTTTGCCAAAGGCAAAAAATGTGTTAATGTATTACAGAAAGGGGAAGATAGAGAAGAACCATGTTCAAATGGAATTTCACTGCCTATAGTGTGTTTTCATTCAGTTAATGATCACCTGCATTTGGAGAAATTGATCCAAAACTTAATCATCTTTTGATGATCTCAGCAGATTTTGGATCGAGTCATTCTTAATGGAGCAATAATCAGGAGGCATTTAAGCTTATTTATGCACTCTTTTTGAAGAAAGAATAAAAAATTAGAAACAGTGTATGTTATTTATGCACTCTTTTTGAAGAAAGAATAAAAATTAGAATCAGGATATGAAGGTGGTAAGGAGAGAAAGTTATCTCATTTCAGTATATCACCTGTCCAGATTTACCAACTGTTACTGATACAGCTGCAAACTTTGAATACACTACTCAATATTCTGCTGAATCATGCAGAAGAATACCTATTGCAATAAAGGTATGTCATTACATATTTACAAATGTTCTGGCTGTATTTGGAAAAGATATCTAGGTAATAGCACTGTAAAGCACATGATGAATTAAAGACTTGATAAGTTATCTCGCACCTTTGAACGTAATAAAACATGTTCTACTTTTCTCACACTGTTGAATGGCCTTACTTGCCATATTAGGAAGTAGAAAGTGCTTCTGTTTTCTTTTTTCCCCAGAAGGACACATATCAGCTTTCTCTTTCAGATCTGACTTTATAATTCTTCTTAAATTGAATATTTTCTCACATTTAAATAAACGCTCCTAAATCAGATATCTGATACTAGTTCAAAGTGAGGCAATCAGCTAAGAATAACTGAAAATAATTACTCAAAGAGCAAGAAAAAAATCAATAACATGACAAATCAGATTGAAATTTCTTCTGAAAAGAGCAACTGATCAAACCTTGCAATCAATATTTTGATTTTTCTTCCTCACACTGCAGAGTTTTTTATAAACCTCATACCACAGTTATGATACACCTGCGATCTCAGCCTGACCTGCAGACCTCTGAGTACATATTCCTTCACATTTCTATAGACCCAATGAAATAGGGAGTTTTTTAGGAGGAGAGCTAATGAGTCCTGGTGCAAGAATTGTGCCTAAAGCTTGCTATTTGTGTTGTCCAGTGAGGTGCATGACAAAAAGGAAGCCTTCACACTTCTCCATTGTCCAGAGATGGCGCAAACCCAAATCTGGCAAGGTGTTCCCACTGAAATGAGCCAGGTTTCTTTCCTACTGAGATCAGTAGCTAGTGAGGTGGGTAGCACACAGCTGTACTCAGTGTTTCAGAGGAAGCACACATGCATTTTCAAAGTGATTATGACAAGCTCTAGCGATTGTAACATGGCAAGATGGTTGTGATCCCATTGTCGAGCTTTAACTCTTGTTTTCTCAGACATGCTGCCCAACCTTTGGTAAGTTTGCTCATTGCACAGAGTCCCCCTTCTCCACCTTTGAACAGGGATGCTAGTATTGCATTTCTCCCATTTGATATCTGTTTTGTTTTGTTTTAAATCATACTCAGGCAGACAAGAACTGTCTTTTGCCACATGTTTGTGTGGCAGTGGGTGTGATGCTGTGGCTGGGACTTTCAGAAATGTTAATAAGATATAATTTCAGGAGCCTGAGTCACATTTTAAGACCAAATGACAGTGTGGAGACTACATGGACTCAGACACCAAAACACTTCAATGACAGAAACAAGCAATCAATGACTTAGGTGACCCCTCTGCTCCCTGTGAGAACCATAGAATCATAAAATAGTCCAGGTTGGAATGGACCTCGAAAGATCATCTGGTCCACCCTTTTGTGGGAAAGGAAGCCTAGATGATCTTATCTAGCACCCCATCCAATTGCATCTTGAAACCTCCAGGAACTGTGGGGAGGTTGTTACAGTTCTTACTGTAAAAAATTTCTTTCTTATGTCAGGATGAAACCTCTCCTGGTGCAATTTGTACCCATTGCCCCTTGTCTTCTCCATGTGGCTCCTTGTGAAAAGAGAGCTTCTGTTCTCTTTTTAGCTGGCCTTGAAGTGCTTGAACACTGTGATGACATCCCCCCTGAGCCTTCTCTTTTACAGTGAGAAAGGACCTAACTCCTTCAGTCTTTCTTCATAGGGCAGGTTCTCTAGCCCTTTGATCATCTTCATGGCCTGATGTGGTCTGGGAGAAAAACCATGGGGGCAGCATGGTGGCTGGGGCCGCACGGTGGGTGCTCGCAGGCTCCCAGGGCCTCCCCAGGCTCTCTGCCCGCTGACAGTCATTGGATCTGGTAGAAAACACCCTGTTCTTGGTTGGCTTTGTTCAAATTGCCACCACAGTTGACGGCTGGCTGCCGCTGTCGCTTTTGCTCATCACCTACCCCTCTTGAGGGTGCTGTCACTGCTTTCACAGTGTTTGGCGGGTTGTTTACACTTAAGGTACTCCTCTGTGCTTGTAACTAAGCTGTGGCCTTATCCTGTAGGGCTAGCTGAAGCTTATATGCCAATACCGTGGTCAGCTGGCCCTAATTTATGATAACTGCTAGCCCCTGCTTCAAGATTACCTCCATAATCTCACAGCACCCTTTATGTACAACCAGTTTCAGAACTTGACCTTCTTACCCATTGCCTACCAGAACAGGGGTAGATTTGGCCGCCTCAGAGAGCAATGCCAACACAAAGGCCTGAGGAAACAAAGGGAAGCCAGGGAACATCGTGGTCAGAGGCAAGCTGACACCCTAACATCAGAGCCAGAAATAGAAGGAAAAAAACCTTTGTTTTCTCTAATGCAAGACTGTAAAGTACTTACCCAGCTCTGAGCTCAGTGAAGAGGAAGAGATAGTCCAAAAGACAGGCAGAATGTTTCACATAAAACGGTCTCACTAACTAAGGAAGTGAGAGGCGAGAGAAATTTTTTTGAAAGGAGAGGGAAAAGCTAGATGTTTATTCTATTCATCAAAGGGAAGCAAGAAACAAATGAATCAGAAATCAAAGATTGACTATCATTGGTCTTGCTGACAAAGCAATCAGCAATCCCCTCACAGCAAGTACAGGAGTTTGTTGAACAAAGTGAAGAAATTTAAAAGTCTTGAACAAAATAGGGTCTTTCCATTTATAAAATTAGACGTAATTTTAGAACAGCGTTTTGGTTTAGGAGCTGTAAAGAATTTCTGCATTAAAAATATATAAATCCCAATTTTGTGATGTACAATTAATAATGATTTTGTCCAAAGCCTCTCCAGCCTCCTTTGTAATTCTCTTAAGAAAACATTAAATGAGGGCATTTTCACTTTAGTTGAAAATCAATGACACTTCAATGAAGCATACAAATATTATGCAACTGAGATGCATGCAGTTCTGCAGCTAAGTCAAGAGGCCAGGACTTCCTAAGTAATAATGCTGATTTAGTAGTGGAAATCTTGAAAAAAATCACAATCGACAGCTTCAAAATTTGTAGGTGCCATTGTTAGTTCCCTGGAAGTCTCAGGGTAAACCCCTGGGGTTCCTCACTTCAAACTGAAAAATGCAATGCTCAATCAATACAAAGCAAAGCAGAGTGATATTTAAGGTTTCTTTTTCTGGGATATTTTGTGAAAACATGAGTTCTTTTTCTCCAGCTTTTTTGTATGGATGGGAGGAAAAAGAGCAAGAGGGCAATGCAGAGAAGAAGCAAGAATCCAGAGCTTTATAGCTGACCATACCTCTGGGTGACCATAGAACCACAGTCTGGCATTTCCATCTAGTGCAAACATCCTGCTCCTGTTTCTGTTTAGTCTGTACAGATTGTAATCTCTCTGTATCTTCAGTGTCTGTTTGTATCACCCTTAAGGATGGCTGAAATCGCTTTCAGCTAGGGTGTTAGAAATAATGAATAGAGGTGTACCGGTACTGAACAAAAAGAGATCCAAGAGGGGAAGAAAAGGTAATATAAATACCAGAGTTAGCAACTGCTAAATACCTCACTTCCATCATAGGCACGAAAGAAACAGAAATTTCAAAAACAGAAACCAGAAATTTGTGTTCCACGACACCACGAAGTGGATATTCAAATCAGTTGCCACCAGTCCTTTCCTCTTCCAGCTCTTCCTTGCTGCCCGCCAGCTCTGTCCTATGGAAGTGTATGCACTAATGTAGTTCTTCTGCTACTACTCTTCAAATTTTGGCTGTAGTTATGAAAAAAAGAGAAGTCAGCTGAGACTGCTTCCATGAAGTCGCAAATTATCTAGTGGCTAAAGCCAAGTTTCTGTTAAACATCTCATGTTATCTTAGGTACCAGTTATAGAATCCCTTATCAGCAAAACTTTTTGTACGTGTGTGAGTGTGTGTGTGCATGTACATGTGTGTGTGCTTAATAATAAGAAACTCACATTAAAAAGGCCAAAAAGGAATTTGTAATGAGAAAGGATGTGCCTGCTTTTGGAGAAATTAACTGCTCCAGTGAATTGCGAAGATAAAGCAGAAGAAATTATCCAATAATTTGTCTGTTGTAATTAGAGATGGGCCTGAGCTGCTAAATTCTTAGCCAGATCCAAATTATGGGGGCATCTGGACCTGGGGTTATGGTTTTGGCTCATAGACTTTCAGTCAGGCTAATGTGAAGAGCAGATAAAAGCTAAAGGACCTGGTCCCCTGCCACAGCATACAAACAACTGCCGTGGACTTTAAAGGCAGTTACTCAAATCCTATGGCAGAAGATTAGGAGCCAATTATTGTAAGTTAGTGCATCCTATTCAAGATATTTTCCCTTTGGTCATAACACTGAAAACTATCCTATGACACTGAGACAACGGTAATTAATTACTTGCCTCTTGCAGTGGGAGAGCTGAGACCCAGAGGTTTTCAAAACTAAATTTTAACACAGACACCTGAAAAGCTCTCATTTTTCAGTAAAATGAAGCTTTCACTCCCAAACTTTATATTTTAAAACTTTTCTTTACCTATCACAAATGGGTGGTGATGTTCAGAGGAAGGGAGAGAAGACATAGCTCAACCATGGGCAGTACTTCAAGCCTTTTGTGAATCCTCCTAACCAGCTGGCCACACATTTAGTGGTCAAAGAACAGGACTGTGGGAAATTACTGAAGACCAAATTAAGGCATGTAAGTGTATGGACACCTTGCATGATGGAGACTGAACAACGTATTTCAGGTCTAGAAGAAGTCAGTCTGTGTCTGACTTCGAGGGCCACGTACTCACCCTGCAGACCAGGAGGCATATGGGAGCATACCACACCTTGCCTCCTGGCTCACGTGCTCCATTTCAGAGGAAAGCTGAAATGCGCACCCAGATCTTTTATCAATGTGCTGTGATGATGTAGCCAAACTAAACCACAGTGCAGGCGCAGTTGTTTATGATTGAGCCTGAATTTCTGCCTAACAGACCATAAAAATTTATCAGTAGGTTCTGCTCGGTCACACCTGTGACAAGAGCTGACCAGGTACAGCCCTGCAAGTAACCCTCTCCTGGTGTTTGCCGTTATTACTAAGGCAATAACCGTAAGGCACAAGGAAACAGAAGATACTGCATGCAGATAACCTGTTAGGCAAGCAAAACATAGCAGCAGTGGAGATCATGGCTGAGACGAGCATACATATATCTGAGGAGGAGCCCAGGAAGCAGAAATCCTCACCAGTGACGGAGCGTCTCAGGGGAACGGAAACATTCGTGTGAGAGGTTCCCCCTCGCTCTAGCAGCAAACAGAAGTAATGTTGAGAAAGATGCTTTGCAAGGTGGGAAGTTATCAACAGGTGAGAAAAACTAGTCCAGCAGTGCCAGGAAATTGATACTGACCTTGCAGGAAAGCTGCTGCCACCGTCAAAGCATCTGGCCTGAGCCAGTCCCACACAAACAACAGAAGGTATAATTGCATCGCTGATTCTGGTTACCACAAGTTCAAAAAGAGTGAATAAAGCACACTATAAACATGAACATATTCCTGCTAATTAAGTAAAAACTAAAACAAAAACCAAAACAATTATCAAGCAAATGAAGGAAGCTAAAATCAGCCCAAACCCTATAAAATCTGCAGAAAAAAGCAGCTAAAAACATGACTAAAGCAGACCTCAAAGCACAGCAGCCATCTGTGCCAGCTAGGATCTAGTAATAATGCAACTCCTAATAGCAACATGAATAATAAAAGTAAAACTCTCATGAGTTGCTCCAGTTTTTTGCAGCAACAATAATAGATTTTTCTCTGTGGTCTCTGCTCTTTATGTACGGATCATTATAACTGTGCTTAACATTTGCAAGGAGGATCCTCCTTTTTGGATCTAACTTGAGGGCATATTTGTATTCAGTGGGTTAAATCCACCTCTGGGAGCACAACACTGTGCTCCAAGGATTTGCAGGAAGAATTCCTCCCCCTGCAGCTGTGGAGCCCAAACTCCCACTGTTGTACCTTCTCTGTCAGGGATTCAGATCACAGCTGTTTCTAAGAAGATATTAAGCTAAGAGTCGGTGTGGGTGTACACAGCTTGTTCGCTCCATCAAAGGAAGAACATCTCTTCTTCCCTCTCTTTGCATTCCTGAATGCTCCGGAGATCCTCTTGCTCTTCTTCGGTGAACTGAAAAGTTCAAGAAACAAGCAATTGCAGTGGAAGCAGCAGGACAGCTATTGCTTGACGGGGGAGTTTCAGTGGCTTCTGGCCTTATTGATAGTAGTTGGAGGAAGAGCAGCAAAATGGAATGGCTGTCTCAGCTGGAGTCTTCTGAGAAGTCTGGGTTTTTCAGATGATAAAAATTGGGTGAGGATTCAGAAAGAGTGCTACAGAAAATGCTTCAGAGTGTGAAAAATACTACCCACTTGAAGAGAATTACAGTACTCATTTTACTCATCTTAGCACAGAAGAAGCCAAAGGACAAGTTGATTAGCAATGCCTAGGGAAGACATACGATACAGGAAGACCTTTTAAATGTAGAGATAAAGGTACAGAAAAAAAACAAGTCTCAGGAGGTAGAAGCTGGCAATAGTCAAGACATCTCTGTGTCGTCTCTGCGTTATCAGCCTCATAGAAGTTTGTGAAAGTGGAAAGAGGAGATCCCATAGAAGGGCTTTGTTAATGGTAAAGGATGACCAAGTCCAGTGGAGCCTAAATAGCACTTTAAAATACCCCAACCCTGATAATAATATGATCAGGGCTTTGTAAAACATGCATGATGTTTATTCCAAGTCTTAATGAAGGAAGTGCTGCAAGACATTGACTACGTAATCAGAAAGGTCTTTTCTATTATTTTCATTTCCATCCTGTGAAAGTCATCTGTCATAGCACTGGTTTTCTCACCTCTCTGTGAGCAGGAGGGAAGGGATGACAGAAAATGCCTATTTCCAGGAAAGGACATACGGTGGTAGAGGGAAAATAAAATTTATAATAAAGATCACAACTATTCAGGAGAAAAGGATTTTGAAGGTTGGTTGTTTCTTTTTTGAAACAATGTCCTGTGCTTTCTTTTTTTCTGTAGACAGGAACTCCATTAAACAAATCTCACATTTGACATCTATAATACGTTTTAACTTCTGTGTCTTTTGAGAATGCAGATGTCTGGGCCTGCTTGGTGCAGAAGAGAGCTGCTTTTCTGCATGCAATTTCTACCTAGACGCTCCCTGTAGGAGAAGTACTGTTAATTTGAGGCAACAGCTTCCCAGCAGAGATTGCCCAAGAATGAATTCCTTGTGCCCCCATTATGTCTGTTCCCAGCTGGAGAGTCTTTCAGCAGATACACTGTGCCTTCACAATTCTTTGCTAGGTGAATTTTCTGCCACCATGTTAAGCATTGTGCAAAGTCCCCTGTGTAACATTGACTGAAATGTAGAAACAATCAAGTCATCTGAAAGGATATGGGGAGGTTTTAATTTCCTGAAATAGACCTGCTGTTCAGGCAGTATTGCCTTCTCTATAATAGGAAGTTCAGGAATATCAATTTCTAAATTTGTCTATTCAAATTAGCCCATTACCATTAATGCCAACTCCATTGAAAAACCATGAGTCAGCCCCCTCCTCCCCAAATCATGAGAATTTAATGATGTAGAAACATTGTCCCTTTTTCCTTGTCATCTGATCTTTTAAGCCATTTAGAGACAGGTTTTCAAGTTCTTCTTCACAAAGGCAAGATCAGAAATTTACTTTTTTTCCTTCTCTGTGAGAAGAAAGGTTTTCATGTCATTGCATGAGTTCAGGAGCTGAGCCAATGTAAAACTGCAGGAGCTGACAACATCGCCTGATGTTTTTTTCAGGTGCTTCTGTCACTAAGAGACGCTGTACACCATCATGACCAAGTTAATTGGTTAGACCTGTCCAAGTGCCTGTGCACAGACGCTTAAGTGCACAGTCATCAGCTCATATAAAAATAGAGCTGGAAAGAGCTTCCTCTGGTCCACCTCTTTGGTCACGGGTGAGATCTGCTAAATCTGTGCCATTCTTGCTCAGCCTTTTCTTAAAGATCCCTGACAGTGGAAGCTCAATCATCTCCTCACTGCCTTATATTTAGAAAATCATTCCTAAATTGTAACTTGAGTCTTTGGTGTTGTAATTTAAGATCATCTCTTCTTAGCCTGTGAGATATCATGGAGAATTTATTGTTCCATTCCACTGTGCAACAGCCCTGCCAGGTCTCCTGACAGTTTTTCTTAAGTTTAATAACTCAGTCTTTCAACCTTTTCTGTTAGATTGTATTTTCTAGGGCTCTGCTCATTCTGCTTGCTCTGCTCTGGAAGTCTCTCCAAGTGGTTCACTTCTTGCTGAAGCACAGCACACAAATCTGGACTAGTTATTTTAACTAAGCGTAACTAGGACTAAGTAGGCAGGAAGGACCATTCCACTTCTCTTACTGTTAAACTTCTGTTTATGCATCTTAACATGGTATTAACCTTTTTCGTATCAGCTTGGTATTGCATGTTCAGCTTGTAGCCCCCTATGCCCTTGGGAATAGTGCCTGAACTGATCAGCTGCTCTGATTCTTGTATTATGCAGCTGCTCATTCCTACCCGTCATTAATACTTCACACTTACTAAATAGCACCATATATTTTTCAGATTATTTCTTCAATTTGCAAAACCATCTTGATTTCTAATTCTGTCCCTAAATGTGTGTGCAATCACTCCCAGTTTTGCCTCAGCTGCAAATTTAACAAGCATATTTTTTATTCCATTGTCTGAATTGTTACTGACTGAATAGAACAAAATCCAGATCAGACTGTTGCAGAACCTCATCTGATAACTGCTTTCTGGATAAAGTTCCCTAACCCAAGTTTTCATGACATCATAGTTTCATTTAGACTGTATCTCCTTAGCAAAGCAACAACAAACGCCTTTCTAAATCAAAACCTGCCACTCCTATTTTTTCCATGTGCACCAGAAAAAGCACTTTTCAAGATTAATGAACTAATCCTGTTTTAAGAACATAGGTCACTACCATATTCATTTTCAAAGTTTAATAAATATTTATAGCCATCTGTAATTACCTTCAAGAAGATTCTTGTGTGTTTCCCCAGAAAATGTCTTGCTGCATCCCAAATACGTGTGCCTAGCTATTACTGCTGCCAGTCTCTTCTCTGGCACCTAATTCTAAGATAATCCCAGGAAATAACATCAACTATTTGAGCCTTTTCTCTCTTTCTGGCTCCTACCAGAATCTCTACAAGCTCATGTACATTCACTTCAACATTTCAAACCTGTTTAAAGGAGGTAAGCAAGTTTAACCCTGAAACATAGTATTGCACAACTGACTAGAGTGGTCGCAGATGATCAACATATTCAGAACAGCAAACTAACATTTGAACATGATTCTCAAACAATGCCGTCAAATAACTAAAACCAACGATTATATTTAAAAGGCTTTTGTTCCTTTAGAGCATACCCTTGTTAAACTATTCTTCTTGAAAGTTTTGTTGAGCTTCGCTTGTGCAATATTGCACAGAGAGTCTCACATTTCTTGAGGGGTTATACACACACAGAGCTGATCCATGATTTCACATGTGGCCTCTGTACCTTGCAGTAGGCTTTGCGCAGGGGTCGGTAATGTCATGAGGCTCCATGCAAGTATAAAGTCCTGGCTGCCCATTACCGTGCAGGTTCAGGGATTCTGTTTATAACCCCTGGAGTAATTTACTTGTGGATCTGATCTGGGGAATGATCTGTAGTCTATTACTTGGGTAGAGTCTTCATTTTGTGGGAACCACATCGAGGCAGTCCAACAGAAAATTATGTTAAACACATTCTGTAGTGAGGGCTTGTAATTTGTACACAAGTCTGGGGAAGAGCACTGAATCAAGAAAACTTAATTTTGACAGTCCTGATATATAGTCTATTTTGGTTAACCAAAAGGAACACATACATTTTCTACATTAGAGAAATTTCCATTATTTTTCTCTCAGCCATGAAAATCGATTTTGATGTGATTACACTCAGAGGCTGCTTGATGTGCTTCTGACAGCACAAAATGGATAGAAACGGTGGGTGGTGTTGAATTGAGGATACTGTGGTTAGCTGAACTCTGTCACAAACTGAAAATGGTAAGATTAAAGCACACGCCATTAATGTATTGAGCAGGAGAGTGAGCCGTAGGAAAAATGGTGATTACGACATTTTGATGTTGAAGATTGCAAAAGATTCAAAGAGCTTTAATCATCTTCTGTTTACTGTAATCACTGACATTTGTTGGACTGGAAGGAGGTCACCAAAACTCATCAGATGAAAGCAGCCCTTAACGGTAAGCAATAGGGTTATGCCTAAGCATAGGTGGATATATGTAAGAAGAGGAGCCACGGTATTTGGAACTGTACAAAACAATGAAGGTTTCATTCTGTTCACATTGATTACATTGGGCTCATGAGTGGCTTCATGTACACTACTTCCCTTTTTGAAATCAGAATTTGACCCCATATTTCCATATTCCAGATAAAGTGTCATTTTTTATGAAATACTTACTGTTAGCCTACTGTTTAGGAAGATCCTCTTTTGCCTTGAGAGTTTTCATTGGTTCAAAAAAACCCACCTCAGAACAAACAGAAAGAAAATAAATGAGTAATAGGGGAATGTAATAAAGCCTGAGGTTTCAAATTATTTAGTCATCCAGATGTGTGGATCCTCTTCTGAAAACGTTTAAACTTGGCAAGACTGGAACTTGCTAGCTGGCTATTGCGGCACAGTGGTTGCAAGCAGTTCTGACCATGTTTTCCTCTAGCAGGATGAAGGGTCTGTTGTTACACACTTTAGTGGATACTTTGCTTATAGATAGGTAAAAATAGAAGAAATAAACATAATGTATTTTCAACAAGGTTACAAAACCAGGTTGTTATCCCAGTTGCATCGGAAACTTCTATCATCTGAAAGATGTTTTAGCAGTTTCTGTTATGTCTTGGGAGCAGAGGATTTGGAAAAGGACATTCATGAAGCTTCCCTGACTTTTTGCTATGTCAGAAATACCATGATGATTGTTTGTCTTCTGTTACTCTTTCTGTCCAGGGTGACAACAAGCAACTACGGTTCTATTAGAAAATGTATTTTTAAGTCTTTATCTCACATTTTACAAGTGTCAAAAATACTCTATTTTGGTGTGGATGTTAAATGTAAGAATAAGCTGGTTCTGAATTCATTCATTCTCAATAGCATTCTAATGGAGTTAAATAAAGATGCAATCAATAGGGTTATATACATAATAAATCAGGTCCTATGGAAGTGCTATAAAATGTACACAATTAAATAGCAATTTATATCCATCTTAGTTACTAGCTACTTTGAAGAATTGGAAAGAGAATTATGGTCTGGATTGAGCAAAGCTCCAAGCATGTGTTAACCTTACAGTTCCCATTGACAGTAAAGTCTAGCACACTAATGAATGTTTTTCTGACTGAAGTCTTTAATCTCTCTGAACCTCAATTTTCGCCACCCAAGTAATAGTTCTTTATCTCAGAATACTGCTGTGCAGATATACCTGTTAATTTTGCAAAAACATTCAACAGTTATGGAAGCGACATATGCACATGCAAATATTTCTCTCTGCCAGTAGCAATCAGCCTTCCTTTACACTTCTCTCTGTACTTAAACAGTTGTGTTTGGCCTTCTATCTTTCATCACCTGCCTGCTCCAGTTCATAGCAGGTATTTCTCAAATATTCATGAAATATGCATTTGAAAATAGGGTCTCACTATGTGTAGCTTTCATTGTCTTCAAAGGAAAGTGATCAGTCCTTCTCATGACTCAGAAAGAGAGTGATAAGCACGTGTATCTGGTCACTATAATTGGTGAAACTGAGTGTGCTAATATTTTTCTTTTAACATAAAACAATGAAAAGTTAGGACCTGGTTTTCTTTCCCAAACATGTCCCAGTCCTCATGCTCATTTAATAGTTTTTCTAAACAGTAGGAATTATATAATCTAAAACAACTAGGTGGTTTAAGAGAACTAATGTTCCATCCAAAGGTGCTTAAGGGCCAAATATTGAAATAATTGGTAGTGTGGAGATTTTGAAAACTACACTGTGAGCTGAGGATCATCTAACTTCATTTCAGCTCTGTAAAGGTTCGACTCTGGTCTAAGGTTGCCATCTGCATGACTTCAATGTTAATGAAGAGACATTCATAAACATCGTCAGAGTGTGACACAATCCACCTACTCCAGTCTCCTCTTTTACAATGGATGAATTGTTTGTTGGAGGTATTTATCGCTCTTCACTGACTGCAGAGGAAACCTGGACAGCTAGTTAAGGCTAGATTAAATGACAAGGACATTTGTCATTTAATGTCAGACAGACATTTAATGACAGATTAAACTGTCCTTTGAAGAGCTAAAATTAGGAGATGAATGCCACTTCTACACTCTTAAAAACAAACCCAGCTTTGAATGTCTTGGCTGTTTCTGAAAATGGAATTTCATTACTTTTGAAATTGCTATTCTTTCTATGCTTTTACAGTGTGAATGACGGAAAAGTATTAGACAGTAGTTATATCTTAATAAAAAGTGCTTAACAAGCAAGAAGTATTTATATAGTGTCCTATTAATCTAAATTAAACTCAGTTAAGTCCTTCTGGGATACTTACATGGTATATTCTATCCTTAATGTGTTCACGTTTCTCCCTTTACTGTTAGACTGAGGTATGTGTATGTGTCAAGAGGAAATGACTTCCATGGGGTTTCATTTTAAAACCGGACATGCAAATCCTATTATTAGGTCAAATTTTGAAGTCCTTACTAAGTATTTGCTCAGTCATCACTCCATCAAGATTTCCACTGACCACTTTTTACTTTTAATGGTTTGATCTGTGGTTACTATAAGTTTCATATCTAATTTTCCTGGTATGCAAATGTATCTCTTAATATAAAGTTTTATTTGCAATGCAATCTAGACTGCTTAGGGGTATTTTATTTTTATTTTGTTTTGTTTGCTCTCTATGGTTCTGTAGATATAAATATACTGCTTTACTGTGCAATTTTCCCCTCTGGCATTGTAATAACTATAATCCAGTGACTTCCTTTTTTTTTCCTGGAAAACTTCCTCGATCTGTAAAGATGGGCTGAACTAATTTGTGAATTGTAGGTAACTCTTCAGCTTGGGAATTGAACAAGGAGATCTTGTATTGTAATATCCCTACATACTTTCCACTGATAGGTCCCTTGTACCCGTATCAGATTGCACACATTGCCAGACCTGAGAAGGTATGGGTGAGTTTAATGAAGCTATGGTTCTTTTCAATGATCCCCTTCTGGTCATCTTCTGCTTTACTATGGTTCACAATAAGGAATAAGAGAAAAGAAAACGCTATTGCCTAATTTCTTATTCCCAGCTACAGCCTCCAGTTCACTGGAGCTTTGCCCTGGTTACTATTTTACAAAGGGAGCAGTAAGGGATGTGGAGGTTGTGAGGCCCCTTCTCAGAGCTTTTCACTTTTTATATGTGCTCTCCATACCTGCCTCACAGCATTGGCTTTTGTTCTTTCATATTATAATGGAGTTGACATAGCCAATCTGTAAATTGAGCCTTTCTCTCTCTCCTCCACCATCTCTAGTAACCCTAATAGCTGAGAAGTGGAAAGAGGTTTTGTGTGAAAAATGGGGAGTTCAGCTCAATCTCTGCTATGTTTACATTTCTGGCAGTATATTCAAGAAGAGTTTATCAGAGAGATACTCTCCTCACTGTTTCTTTCTAAAGGTGCCAGCCAAGTCTATCCTTTCTTTCACTTCCGAATGCTATGTTTTGTCGCATGCCACCTTACTGCTCACTGTCTTTGCTCCTGGCATGACTGCAATGCAAATATATAATGAAGAAATTCAAGCTATTGACCTGAACATGCAAAGTTGCTGACAATCTTGCCTTATCCCACATCTCCATTTTTACTTTCCATGCATCTTTTCCTCCCTATCGTTCTCTTAATATTTTCACTTTAATGCTCCCTTTGTCTCCTTTACCTCTCTGATTGCCTCTGTCATGTTTTATTCATTTGCTCTCTTGGTGTTTCTTCCAATCCTATTTTAAAATACACTTCTCTGAACAGTCCTTCCTGTCTTTTCCCACATAGCTACTAATTCCCATAACGGTGATCTAGTATCCCTGGCACAGCAGGATTTGATGTGGTGAAAAGCCAACATAGGAGCCACTAGCCTTCTCGTTGCCTCACTTAGTGAGCCCATGACATGTCCTTCAACGTCACAGCATGAGGGAGAATGACTATAACTTCTTTGATTTAGATTAGCCCGTTGGCTATTCTCATTCATGCTATGGACAGGTAAGGAAAGATTAAAGTTACACTGAGATTATAAAGGCCTGGCAATTAGGTGCTCAGCCTCCATCCACCTTCCCTGCAGTCTCACTGGAGAACACACATGACCCAAACAGAAACAGAATAGAGAAAACTCTTGCTACAAACCAGAAAACTCAGTCTGTGTGTTAGCCACCATGGAGGAGGTACTTGGGATAAGATATGTTTTATTCAGTGTTTTAAATCACTGCATACATTTGTGGTTCTATTTGTGAATCCATTTTCATACTGGATTTTCATTCATTTTATTACAACTATTATTTTGGGCCAAATTCTGGAGTCCTGACTTGAAGTCAATGAGAGGTTAATTTGAGTACAGATCAAATAAAAATTGAGAAGGTGTTTATCTTTTGGTACAGCGATAGTACCTTGCCTGGAATTCTGACCTTGCAATGTCTAAGATATACAGCCCTGAAAAAACATCCAAGAGGAAATTTGGTCAGGACACAACTGAAAGCACATGGCATATATAACAGAAATCATTGAAAACTAAAAGCCCTGCTGAGAGCGATATATGACATTCTGAAGGAAATCTGCATTTGACACATTGTACTATCATTTTAAAAATTTAAGATCTCTTTTATGAATTGGAAAAAAACACATTCAGGGTCCCGCTGGTCTCTGCTCTACATTTGCATTGCTGAGCAAAGCAGGAGCTACAGTGCCAGCTCCTGTAAATAACACACCTCCTCATACGGTCCCCTCATTCCATTATGATTGCAGGAAGGGGGAAGAGCAGCTCCTGTCCACTTCCCAAGCTGGGAGACTGCTGTTTGGAAAAGAGGGTCCACCGAGAAAAGACAGATGAAGAGGAAGGATGTGGTGTCCAAGCGGTGCGTTTGTGGCTCCTTCCCTTGCTCGTACGGGTTAGACCAACTGCTGAGCCTGATATGTGGTCTAGCCAACAGGACACTGTCTACCTTTTTTCCTCCACGGGTAGAAAATTTTCCCTTCCTTAGTGGTGTAAACACTAAATATCACTCAGCCTTGACTAGTCCTAGAAACTACATACAGGAATGAGAAACCTGACCTCTTTGACAATCCTGAACAAGGTCATTCAACTGCTTTTTTTTAACCTGTTCATACAGTAAAGCAAAATGGTGTTTTAATCTTGATTTGCTAATTATGACTGCAACCTATGTAAATGAACATATTTAAGTGATGTACAGGATGCTATGATGTTTTTTGCAAGACAAATCATATTTATGAATGCAGTTCTGTAAGCAGAAAAAATTCACAGAGGGTTTGTGAAATGTTAGTGACTCAAATGTAACTACTAAGCTATGATATCTGCATGAAGCTAATCAACCCAAGCATTCTGTCAAAGTCCACGTGACAGGCTCGCTCATCCTTGACAGCCTAATTGACACTATTAATCTCATGAGAAGAGTAACTTTCACAATAATGTACAGTACATACAAATGCAAATAATTTATATACACCAGCTACGTTTCACTGAGATGTTTCAGAAATAATGTTTAGCCTGTGTAACAATGTTTTCCATAATCTTACATTTTGTGGGCAACCAGCAGTGATGTGTATTGTGTTTCCATCCTGCAAAGTAGTAGTCCTATGGAAAAAAAGAGATCGGAAACTAGTTAAAACTTCTATTATAATGCATACACCCAAGAGTGTTGAGTTGAAGTTGCAACCTTAACTGTGACATTTCCTAACTTTGGAAGTTCTGACTTTGCAACCTTAGCAATGCTTTTTTTCCTGCTGGTTTAGTGAACATCTATATTTGGATGGATCCATTCATCATTTGTAGAGCAAACATGCAACAAATTTCTGCATTCCATTTTGAAGTTCACTTTAAAATAGTAAAAGATGAAAGCATCACTCTAAAGTTTTTTTAAGAGCTAACACTGCCTCGTCCATGTTGTGGTGTATTTGTCCCTGCCGGACAGTGACAGAGCATAGGATCTGTATGAGCTGTAATAGAGCAGAACAGAGTCAAGTACAGCTTTGACTGTTCCTGAAAATGTCTTCTCAATGGTGAGAAGCTTTCTGTTTTTATATAATTGGTCAAGTAATTGTAAGAAAAGATGCTTTTAAGGTATTTTGCAGTAGTTTGTAGAGAAATTAACTTTTTTTTCCAATTGGAATCTGTATGTTTCTTATGTGATCATGACTAATGAGAATTTTGGAAAATCTTGCAGAGGGAGAAGATATTTCTTACTTTGATAGAGAGAGTTCATAACATACTTTTCTATTTATGTGGAGTCCCCTAGGACTATTAAAACAGACTGCATATTATAATCTCTATTAATATTATGGGCTATGTATAGAATACCTACATCTTAGGTATGTTTCTATACTACTGAAGTATTGCATCTCCATGTAAAATATCAATTCCTTGAGCAGGAACTGTTATTGTATGCTTCTGTACAAGAAAGCACAAATAAGTCCACAGCAAGTTCAGAATTTTACTCTAATACAAGCATAAACGATAATGGCAACAGTGTGATTTAACCCCAGTCTCCTTATCTTTATATATTACATTCTCCCCATCTAACCAGGGCATCTGAAAAAAAAAAAAGGTATAGAAAGCTGGGACCTATCTAAAGTATTTTGTGGATTTTTTTCTATTATGTTGCTTGACAAAGAAATAGACCAAAATGTTTTGTTTAAGAAATTACTCAGGAAAGTTAAAATATTGGCTTGGGTAAAGAGAATTCCAGCAATCACTGAAAAACACCCAACTGGTGCGTAGCTGTGTAGCAGCAATGCCTGGCATTACAGTCCTTGAGCGAAAGCAATTAAAAGCTTGCCTCTAGTCTTGTATTCCCACCTGTACTGGCACCAGCATTCATCTGATACCACAGTGAGGTGGGTCAGAGAGTGACGCTAGCAGAAAACTAACTCAACAAAAAAAGTTTCTGCTAGTTCAGCTCCCTGACCAGCTTGGCACAGGATCAGACAGGCACCAGGGCTGATGCAAAGGACCGGGAAACTCTGAGCTGGGAATGAGGGGTGACTGAAGAAGCATCAGCTTAGTTTGGCTAATGTTGATGTGGTATTGCACCTTGACTTGTTAAGAAAAATGGAGATCAGCTTTCCGTTTTCAGTAACAAAGGATTTTCTGGGGCCCCAGGAGAAGCACCAAATCAGAGTCCTTTTCCTCCATGGGCAAAAGCAAAATGCCAAGTTTAGGTATGATTGGGGGGTGGGAGGAGAGGTTATCTATTGTTCTAAATATCTTTTTCTAGCTGCAGTACATGTGCTGGCAAACAAATCACCCTCAGCTTTAAGGAGGATCACTGCATCAGCAATCACTCGGATTTTCTGTGTGCAGAAACCCTGCCCCTGGGGCTGTCAGCTAGCATGGGCACTCAGCACAGACCCGGCTCCGGAGGCTCTGGCTTCACCAAAAAGCTGACTGTGTCACGGGTGTCTCCTTGCCTCTCTCCCCGGCCAGAAAAAGAAGTGGAGACACAGCCCTGTTAATTACGAGGGACCTACTGGAAGACTACAGAAGTACCCCAAAAGTTATAAACTTGGTCTTCTTAATTAAAAGATTTTACACCATTTATAGAACTGCAAGCAAATGTGGCTGGCAATGAAACCTTCTTTCTAAGAGGGAGTGTTGGAGGGCCATTATATTTCACTCACTCTTTCTCATATTTAAAACATTTCCATTTCTATTTTGATTTCCTCTCTCCTGTTCTTTCCATTTCTCCTGCCATCTCTCAAAAGTACAGAATAAACATCCAGTCTTTAATGGTGACTTAGAGCAGTCAAATAGAGTGTACAAAGTTAGGAAAATATAACCTTCTATCACATTAATTTTAATTATTGGCCACAGAAATATTTGTTTTCACCAAAGAGCTTTGACTTATGAAAAATAAATGAAGACATTTTTAATTGCAAACAGAAATAGTCTGTATTGGGTTGGTTTCAATGTTAGCTATCACTACTATTTTTATTTAATAGTACATTTTCGTTGTTAAGCATTATTTCCTGTACTTCTGAAGAGCTTGTAAGTTAAGTTGTTGTGTATATAGAGAATAGAAAGATATATCTGTGTTGATTTCAACTGGGTCCTTTTTTCCTTTTGCGTGCTTATACAAGGTGCAGAGCAATGGGTAATTTTTTTTTTCATTACCAAACAGCTGCATTTGCGTTCATTTGGTTGCAAAGCTGTTTACTTTTGAAATTACTTTATTAATTGAAAAACTTGTAAATATTGGTAATGTCTCCTCCTACTGTAATTGCTACCACATTTTTATCCACATTCCCCTTACATTTGTTGCATATCAAGCCTGTTCAACTACTTCAGTGAGAGGGAATAAGATATGGTAAAGAGGGAATAAGATGATAAACCAGTATTAGTTAGCCTCGTCTAATCCTTGGATCTCAAATGCTGATAGAAATATTAATGAACTGAGACCCTGACGATGTTTTCAGATAGGACTGCTTTACTCAGATCTGGAGAAGTTGCACCATGACTCTGATTTAAAGAGGCTTCATATGACAAATCCAATCTGGATCCTATCACTGTGACAGAACTAAAATAATACACAAGGTACTTGTTTCCTAACCATGTTTTTAATTCGTTAATCTGTAGATTGCATTTTCCACCAACCCCGGATTTGAAACTCTTTTTTTTATTATTATTTTTTTTCTGTTTGGAAAATAAAAGATAGTCCTGATGCATAAGGCACTTTTTTTATTCAGTGGAAGAAAGACATCTGAAATCCTGGAGAAAGTACAGACCCCATTCTGCAAGCCCTCAATTCTTACTGGGAGCTCTGCTTGGAGGGCTTGCAGGATCGGTTCAGAGAATATGTAAGGAAGATAAAAAGGAAAAAAAGAGGAGAGAAAGAGAGAGAGATTCAAAGGGATTTTGTGGAGACAGAGATATATTAAACCAGACTATGCTTTCTATTTTCAGTAGTCTAAGGAAAGTTCAGCTCTGACTTCAGAAAAAGGATTCAAAAGAAAACATGCAGCCAGGATTAGTGTTTGCTAGCACGCCTCACTATTAAATTCAGTTAATGTGCTGTTTCAAAAGTCAGCTCAGAGAGAACTTTCTGGAATAAAAGATCAAGCCTTGTTTCTTCCTCTCTCCCTCTCCCCTGTCTTTCACACAAATATACACCAGCACGTTCACAGAGCCCAACAGATTTCACAGTGGCTAGATGAGATACACCGTTAACCACAAAACCCTTTGGTCAACCTAATGAGTCTGTTTTCTCTTAAACATGACTAAGCTGACTAGTAACCTGTTAAAACCCAAGCTTCTTTGTAAAGCAGAAAAAGAAACAAAACAAACAGTCTTTATAAATAAATTAAAATTCTAACTAAAAAGCTAATTATGAGGGTATTTGTTTTGTTTGAGGTAAGGCACATCTATTATCATAAAGATAATTAACTCAGTCTGACAGATCTAATAAAAGGACAAGTTTAGCATTGGCTTAGCCAGAAGCCCAAGGCAAGCAATTTTTATAATTACTAGTTATTGTAACTGGGCTCAGAGAAAATGGTCTGTGATATTTAAATAGTAATGTTAATTTGCATTTAGACCCATTTTTTTCTTCTTTCCCAGGCAAGATCTATTTAGCTGGAATGAGTAAAAGAAACTTGAATAACTTAAAAAAACCAAGAATGGCTCTGTCCTTACAGAAAAACTTGGTCTCTTTATGCCTGGATAATTAATATCCTCACAAGGTAAGTGCTCTGGTAATCACAAAACAATTAAACAGCTTAACACAGTTTTAACACACAGGAAATGTTGAGTTTTCAGCCTGAAATGATGTCTGTAGACTGCATTTATTTGGGGCAACTGTATCTATTAATGCACGGACCTGCTATGTGTACCTCCACTGCCCATGCCCTGAACATGCCCCTGCTGTTGAGCAGGTGAAGAAAGGGCTGGAGAGGCGGGAGGAAGCACTCGGCTGCTGTAAGGAACTGGTTGCCATTCACAAAGAGAAAGGGAACAAAATAATGTTCAGGAATATATGCATAAGAAGTAAATTGCTCCTGCTGGCATGGTGTAGTAGCCCTTTAACTAATGCTTACCTCAACATTTTGCAGCACATTCTCTGCAAGAAAAACAAATCAACATTTTAAAAGGAGAAGGTTATTTTTTAACTGCTTCTGTAAAGAAGGTTTTAGAAATAAGTAATAACTAGAGTGAGAAAATACATTGGTGACATACTATGAAAAAGCACTTAAAGTACTTGCCATTCAAGTATGAATTTCATTACGTACTACAGGCAGATAACGTTAACCCAGTGCATTTTGCCAATGTAGGACCAGATCTGGGGAGCACTTCAAGGTCATAGAGGCCTAAGCTCCCCAAATTTCAACGTGCTGTGGAGCTGATATAGAGATGCTGTAAACTGCCCTAAATCCTGTGAAGAAAGCTAGAGTCCTACAGCACTGCATGAGTTTCCCATGAAAAAGAGAGCACAGGGAGCCTGAAGTCTTTGTTCACAAGATGGTGGAAAGGACAAACCTGAGACACTCATGAATCAAAGGGACCAGACCGATGCATGTCGGAGCACAGCATCCCTTGTTTGCTGCCTCGCTTGCTGCTCTCCCTCAGTCCCAACCTGACAGCAAGAGCTATAGCCCAGGCTGCAGAATTAGGGTGCACTTCCCCACCCATTAGTTCACAGCCTTTTTCATGACAGGATATTTTTAAGCCAGTTCTCCAGTTTTGGGCCCCAAGAATTTGTGTTATTATTTATCCGTTCCGTATTATATCAAGGATTTTATTTTATCATCAGCCCTGCTAACTTTACTGGTTAGCTTTTTCTTTTTTAATCGCGTCTGGTGGGACTGGCAATTGACTGTTGCTACTGCACGCTCTCCATGTGATGGTATGGGTGGAGGTATTGCTTGCTAGCCCTTTTGCTGCCTGGTTGTCTGAGGCTGAAGACACTGCCCTAGCTTTTTGTGCTTCACTCTTAATGGGTTTGATGTGCTTTTGAACAGCTTGGCCAAGGTTTTTTTTTTTTTAATGGGAGGCTAAATTTAGGATCATAAATGCCTATTTGAACTCTGAAATTAGCACACACACTATCTTATGTTTGGCTATTGACTGTATATTAATAATTCAGGTTTTGTCTTCAATAAAATGTACTTTTTCACTAGATAAGAAAAATAAGATTTTTATCTATTTTGACTGAAGATTTTGGTAATTTTTAAAAATCTGTTTTTTCAGCCTTCTCATGCTTTGAAGGTTTATGAATTTATTTATTCAGAAGGTCCCCTGCCCGTTGAAATCCCAGTGTGACTTTGTATCTGAGTAGTCCTACCAGCATCATCAAGATTACTCACCATCTGAGGAGCTATATGCGTGCTTTGCTGGCAGAGGGCTCAAGGGTCTGATCCTTGAAGATAAGAAGCACTGTCTGGGCTACTGACTAAGCATCACCTGCAAGGATTTGGTCCTTTTCAGAGTCATGGCCCAAGAAGACCAGCAAATATTCATCTCCAGCTAATGTGAAGGAGGGAAGGTTCAAGGCTGAGGATTGATTCTACTAACTGTAACCTAAGATGTCGTCTCTGAGCTCCTGAATGCTTATAGACATCAGTCTAATCTCATCAGTTCAAGAAAAATGTTACCCCCTCCGTTAGACAGAAACAGGCAGACAAAACTTTGCTTTTTGGTCTGTATTTACGGCCCTTGAAGCCAGAAGACAGGCAGAACCCTGCTAGGGATTTTGAAATTTCGGCATAAAAAACAACAGCATGATGCTTTGTGGTTCCCATCTACCCTGAGTTTTGGAAATTTTTAAGTTGTTTTCTCTAGAGCCCTAGGATTTTATTCATAGCGCTGTACTGCTACACTTCTACCGCCATTTCTGGGTGCTCCTAACCGCGATATTCAATTTTCTTGGTGGAGGAAATTGTTGGTGGCAATTCTATATGTTCCATTTGCTTCTATAAATTAAAAGAAGAAAAATTTGGTGGCAATTCTCATCATATTTTAAGAATTTAAAGTGGGTCAGCTTTTGGCCTACATGGGTTGATGGAGCCCTTTAAATAGGCTCTAGCCATAGCATGTTATTAGTCACTGCAGCAGGCAAAAAATACATTGTTTCCTTGCTGAGAATAACATTTGCTTATGAATTGATCCCTGAAAGGTTCCTCCCGGGAATATGTTTGGTTTTTTTTTTCCTTTCCTTCTTTCTTTCCTTCTAAGGCAAAATAGTTTTAAACTACAGATGTGCTAATCTGTAGGAGACTCCAGAACTCATTGATCTGTGGGCAGCGTAGGTATTAATCTACCTGGGTTGGGAGACTAAAAGAATGAACGATTAATTAAATAGCCTTGAGGTTATTTTTCAAAACAGCATTGTAAGCAATGATGGGCAAACCTCAAAAGGTTTTTATACTGGGTTCAGTTCAGATCAACGCCCTGAATTTCATAGACTGATCTGATCATTGGAAGCATACATAAGAGGAAAAAATACTTTGAGGCAATATTTTAAGATAGACCAATCAGCCCAGTGGGGAAAAAAATGAGAAAATGTTTAGAAAATACATTTTAATCTTGGGCCTGAAAGTCGATACACATTCTAAATACATTTAAACGAATCTCTAAGAGAAAGCATGGGTGTTTAGACAGTTTTCAAAATATTATTCAGGGAAAATGCAGAATTTATTATCACATTTATTGTTTCCAAAATGACTTAGTGTTTTGTAAAACTAGTAACAATTTAAATACAATACAGTTTTTTTATTCTTCTTATGGCTTTTACTTCTTGTTGCTCCCACTGAATGAAAAGACCTTCCTAAACTGACATACAAGATGATACTGCCAAATCCCTCAGGATGATTTCTTCTGTGACACCAATGAAATAAAAGCATGGAGAGATGTCTGAGTATAGATTTTGTACATCAGTCCCCATGATACTGCATAAATTGACCCATAAACTGTATACGCTCATGTATCTTCCCCTCCCTGCTCTTTGTTCTTTGCTTATTGTATATTCTGTCAATGCAGTAAACTGTTCGATGATACAAACTTATTCTACTAGGCTTTAAGCTGAGCAAGAGCAATATAAAACCATACTACAATGCAGAGCCCCATTTAATTTATGTTGCCTCTAACTGAGGCTTGGCACTGTGTTAACAGCACCTATGTCTATCTATTCTGTTGCTTTTGATCATCTCAAAGGGCAGGAAGGACCAAGAGGATACACAAAAATTTGTCTTTTCCAGCATGTCATGGAGACATAAACTCAGATTTAAAGCTGTTTGGGGCTGCATATCATTGTACTATCAAACAATGCAGCTCCTTCCTGGATAGTGCCTCTGGATGTGATGGCACCAGAAATAACGTGACATTACTTGAGTAAACGGGTGGATAAAAAAATGGCAATGATTTCTATCAGGGTTTTAAAGAGGGCCTGTATGCACTTCTGTCATGCAGTTTCTGCTGCAGCTTGGCAATGTTCTAGCTCTAACATTAATAGATCCCTCTTAGATCTAACAGCCAGATGGTCAGCAGTTGTGAACTACTTACTGAACCACTCTTGAAGTTATGCCAAGATATCTGTATACGCATATTCTTTCTGCAAGCCAGTGCTATAAGGTCACAGGAAGACCAAGGTCAAAAGTGATTCATCTCATGTTTTTGGGGGTGTGTGTTGGCTTGACTGGCTGCACATAGTTGCTGAGCTGCAAGCAGAAGAGGCGGAGATAATAATTCATAACAAGTCAGTTATTTATTGAATTTTTGAATCTTCTTATGTTTGCAAATTGTCCATGAACAGACCCTGATTTTCCTGAATGCATTTGTTACTCAGAGTTATTTGCTGACACAGGAAACAGAAACCACAGAAATGCTGGCTGGGGCTTACCCTTCTTTCTTAAAGGCTGAGCAGAATAGCCATCAACTGGGCACTTACCATGAGGGCCGGTGAAAGAAAAATGGAGCATAAAGTCAAAATATGGGAAGCTGAGAGACAGAGATAACCATCATAAAAGGGTTTTCAGCCTCTTGACCTCAGCAATATTACCAGCTACATGCCATAACTTGATCTTTGGCATTAAACACTCTGCTGAGTAGGTGTTTGCTTTGTTACCCTCTTCCTGGCTATTTTTTTCAGCTGCCTTAACCCTTGGGCTGCTGCCATGCTCCTTCATCTCTTCCTCTTGACACATCCTCCCAACTCTCAAGATAAGTTTTGGCTACAAAAACCCCTGAAACAATGCTCAGAGCTCCTTCCCAGGCACTTTATGAGTAATTTGAAGATAAAAATACACTCATAATTGTATTTGTTCAACCATTTTGATCAACTCTTTTCACCCACACTATAATTTTTGCTTGTCTCTGCTGCTTTTATCTGGAAATGTGCACATGCACATTTATGCCCTGAAGCACTTACAGTCTGAAGACAGAAGAGGATGGAAGACAGTAGGAAACATAATTTCTGTCCTTCCTTTTTGGCATGCCTGTGGTTCACGCTAGAACTTCAAGCCTTTGTCTTAAACCTGGAACATCCTGGATGGCCTCAGCCATCTTTTGGAGCCAGTTTACTAAATACCTGCAATGATGTCTCTACTTCAGTGGAACACATAGGACAGTGCTACTCTCTGGCAGTCTCTACCCATTAGAGACTTGCCTTTGCCATAGTTACAAATTTGAAACTCACTTTCAATTTTTATTTCTCACTCCTTTTTTTTCATATCTGAGAACACAGTCAAAATTTCCATCCCCCTTTCCCTTTTTTATGTTGAACTGGAAATTGTTTTGAGCAGCTCCATTTTCAGCATGTATTCCTGGCCTAGCACAAAACTAATGAATAGCCCATTTGTGAGAAGTGTAGGCAGAAGGAATGTGATTGCAGGCAAATTTGACTAGGAATTGAAACAAACATTCACAGAGAGTATTTTGTGGTGTTCAGTCACATTGGCTAGCCCTTAATTGATAGGACTAAGTGTCTCTAGTTAAAAGCAATATCTAAGTAACTAAGCTGTAAAAAACACATTACAGTTTTGCACTTACCATATTGCTTCCATGTGTGCGCAGAGGGGCTGTGTGAAAAGCAGCTTCCCAGGTGCAACGCAGGGTGGCCTAACAGGTGCAAGGAGCTTCTGAAATCTCCCATCCCTCCTCTTCTCCCCATCTTCAGCAAAAATCCTAAAAAAGAAGGGATACTGTTGTAGGAGGGTTTTTTGTTTGTCTTTTTAGAAAGGATTTATGGGTTATAATGGATGGCAAGAATAATACAAGTCAATGTTGTTATATTATGTAAATAAAAGAGTATCATACCAAGATACAATCACAGAATGGTTCAATTTTGCCCTCAGAAAAGGTCTTTTCAGTAGGGCTGGTTCTTATGTTGGGGCTGGGGTTTGCACAGCAAAAACATGATCCCACTTCCTTACTTCAACCACAGCGAAGCTGCCTTGAAGCAGTTACTGCCTCCTGGTCATTTCCACCTGGTTGGTGGGAGTGAGCAGAGGCGGCCAGGAAATGTGTACTTATACCCCCCCTAGCAAGCCTTTCCAGTTCTCAGTGCGGGGGCTGTGATTCTGTCACAGGTATGTTGCTATTTGCTGCTTGATGCTAATTAAGACAAAGGTTTTTTCCTTTTCTTTTGCCTGACAATGAGTTTACCATGGTGAAGAAATCTGAAAAAGGCCGCTGAAGCAATGGAAATGAGTTCCTGTGCTTAGGGGAGCGTGTCGTAGTAACTACAGGCAGTATACTGCAGCTATCTGTCTTTGCTTCTTTTATGCTTTTGAAAGAGAGCTAGACTCGTCCTCATGCCAGCTACTAATGTTCTCTGAAGGCAGAGCCAGTGGAGTGAGACATGCTGCTCCCCTGCCTCAAGTTATCTTATCAGCTTCCACTCCTGATCCCTGGGATGCAAGGGAATTTCTAGCATAAACCTTAAGTGCTCCCACAAGCCACCGAGTCAGCTTAAACGCAGAAATTATTAAGCTTCTTAATTTAGACAGTTTATTTCTTAAGCCTGAATCTCTCTCCAGAAAGTGGGGGAGAAAAGTTAAACATTTATTAGAATAGTCACTTATCTGACTGAGTTCAGCTTTACTGTAAATAACTTTTCTCCTTTCTCATGAATGTTCGCCCACCCTCTGGTGTCTTCATCTTTGGAAAAACTTTCCTGGAATTTGAAATTTTAGGAAAGATAAAAGAACGTGTGCAAATAAATAAAGTCTGGCTTTCTAGTAAAATACATATCTTTCATGAACACAGGCAGAATGATCCCACAGTTGATTTACTTTGCAGAACTCCTGTGCCCTAGCCTTGGCTCAGCAAGAGTGACATTAGGCTACTCTACATCAGCTTGTCTTGCTGGGCAAAGCACAATCCATGAAATACCCGCTTGGAGTAGTGTCAGGGAATATGGTATTACTGGTCTGAAACTGGTATAGATGGCATCAAAGTATTATTACTGTGAACATTAAAAAAAAAACAAACCGCATTAAATTTGTCACATTAAAGATATCTCTATCACCTTCTGGGATCCTTTCCTTCAATTTATGCTCACATATGTAGTACTGCATGTTAAACTTCCAGCAGCTCTGTGCACGTGTTTTGCTGCTTAGGCCTAGTACAATATTTTGTTTGCCTTGCTCTTTCACCTTATCTTTTACTGATTCTTTTCTTTCTTATTTGTTGCACTTATTGTTCTTCATTTAATCCTTACCTGCTTAGATAGTCATCTGACCTAGTTTTATGATATGGATTAAAGTAAAACCTATAATGTAAGTATTCTTGCTTTTCTGTATTCTGCCCTGTCATCTGTGTTTTGCTGGGATTTTGGTTACTGGGGCTGGTTTTGGTTAAAGGAGCTTCTGTGTCTCTGAGACTTACCCCCTAAGTGACTGGGATCATGCTGTAAGCAGCTTTGTTCTCTGAGTTCTCGGGTACCCATTATCTCATTGCTTCAAAAGCAGACTTAATTCTTCAAACTCTGAAGATAACTTTGTCTTTAATTATTCAGTCAGAAACTCCCACTGAGGTGAATGAGGGGGAGGAGGGGGAAAGGTCCCTGTATATTTTAAATAAGAAATGCCTGTTTGGTAGATAGTTCTCTGGTTTAGCAGTGTTAACTCACTCTGGGTAAACACATACTTTGGATGGGAAAGAAGCAATCTCTTAACATTCTTGGGTTAAAAAGCCAGCAGAGATTTGTTCTGGTGCTGTAAATCCCCCTGCCAGTTTAGCAAGACTGGCAATGTGTAAGAACATTAATAAATAAAAGCAAACATGATCATCAAGGAAGAGAATTGATTCTTCGTTCTCTTTTCCACTCTGTGCTGATTCTTCCAAATTAGAGCTGAAGGAAATCAACAGAGAGTTGTGTTAATGTCCCAGCCCTAGAAAAGGTGTTGGATTGTAGGGTGCCTCGGATCAGCCTTTTATCTGTGCTTTTCTTTGTTTGTGAAGCTCACATCTTACTTTTGCTTAACAGTTGATAATCAAGTACTGTGACTGCTCAGTGCTGTGGCTGATTTTCATGCCCCGTCTTGCCCCAAGACTTGCTCACTGATCCATACGTTCCTATGTAGGAATGCACCTGGATTTCATCTCTCATTTTCACACTTGCATAGTTTTTCCTTTTGGATGATAATGGCTGTTATAATTGCTATGTGACATACAGTCGGAGAGGTCTATCCCAATGTGAAAGTTCATACGCATCACATTTTCGGGTATGAATTTCTATTTCTGCTATGCAAGGGCATAGTATTGGGCTTTAACTATTGTTACTACACGATTTAAACAAAACCTTGTAGAAGGTGGTGAGTAGGAGTTCTTAATTTAAAAGAAGTCTAAAAACACGTCTTTATGGAAACAGCCAGTTGAAACTATAGGAACTTCTGCCCAAAGAACAACTGTGACCCATGCAGCTAAAGAGATTTTTTCACATCTCCAATTAACAATCAAAAAGATTGGGGAAATAATGACGGTAACTTTGTCTTTATAAGCAAAGGAAACAACAAAACCAGGAACTATTTACATATAAGTGGTAGACCCAATGGCAGCTTGCAACAGGTAATGGCTAAAAGGAAAGAGCTGCTCAATAAAGTCCTGTCTGAAAGTAGAGCCATAATCAAATAAATTAGCCATGGTTGCTTAAAATCTACTGTGTTCAGAGAAAGGACTTTGTAGGTTTTCTGCACCTAAGATCATCTTAAAAAAGAATGAACAACATCTTGCCCCTTCATCTATTTCTTCTCTAGTGGAAATTATATGCTGCTAAATGTAAAAATTTCATATCTGCCTGGGTCATTAACAGGATAGATAGATACTTCAGGTATGCATCACTGTTAGTATTCACAAAATGATCATGAGACTTCAAGATTTGCTGCCTTTTTTTACAGTCATAGACCTTGGAAACATGAAAATCTCAGCTGCTACTACAAAATTCAATATATTTCTAACCTTAGCAGTTCTAGAGGTAATCCTGGAAAGCAATGATATAAGGGTAGTTTAAAAATCTGGGATTCAGAATATATAGAAAAGAAAGTACCCATCCGTTTTTTTATTCCTCCCTCAAGAGTTTCAAAGGTTGGCTTTAGTAATCCTTCCTGTTTCGGGAACCACTTTGTAACTTCAATCATTACTTGTTGCTTCTTCAATTCTGAATTCAAGACCTGTCTATTGATAGTTTAATTGCTGTGCGTTTTTGACAGTCAGGGGGACATTTGCAGTACAAGATGCAGGGATGTGGCTTTGTGAATCCTACTAAAACTAGTGGAGGTTGTATGTTTCCCATACGCTGCACTGAAAACGTGCTCCCAAATGTTCTTTGCTCCTCATGGACTCCCCAGAATTGCATGGTGTGTGCCTGCCTGAACTGGGATCCCCCTGAACACTGCACCAGAGCTTTCTGCTGTTGTGGAACTGGCTACTCCCCTTGCCATCCAGAAACTGCTTTACTGTTGTGCTGGTGCTTTTCATTGTCAGTCTCCTGGTGCTTGTGAATGAACTGTCACAGTCAATGCAGTTCTACCAGACAAAGTGTGCCATTGTAATACAGGACAGGTGGCAGGTACAAAAACCTATGAATGCAAGATTCCTTCCCTGTACACATCCACACACAGAAAAAGAGGGAGACTGGGCAGTACCTTTATCCGCAAGGGTAAAAACCCCCCACTTTCTATCCAGGCTTTTTTTTTTTTTAACTGAATATGAGATTAAAATAAACAACACGTGTCTAAAATAATGAGCTCTAATGTAAACAGTACAAATGGACAGCATGTATGTCTTTGAAGAATAAATGTACAACTACCATTCCAGACCTCCCAAGTTTTTTAATCTGAACCCTAGAGCTTACTGCTGCGTGGCTGTAAGCAAGCCACCGTGGGGTGGGTTCAGCCTGCTCGCTGGCTGGCCGTGCCAGGGAGTTATCACCCGGGTGCGAGTGCAGGTAGCTGAGGACAGAGTCAGGCAGGCGAGTCCATCTTTTATCACAAGGTGAGGGTACTCTGCTGCTTGCGGATCAGAGTCCCAAGGGCTTCCAGTCTTTATAGAACTAATAAAGGACTGGTGTATCAGCCTTATTGCTTGCATGCTTTTTATTTCTATATATATTTTTTTGATGCTTTGAATTCAAATTAATCCCATGAATAATGTACATATGGTACTTTAAAATAGCTGCATGTCCTAGCCTGCATCTGTGTTGTCCTACTATCTAAGGCTACCAAGATTATTTTATTATTAAAAAAAATTCATTTCAGAGGATACCAGGAGGTCTTAGCTTTGTGGCTAAAGAAGAAAGCCTTTCCATGGGAAAGCCTGGTTTCCCTCACAGAGGGCTTGAATATCCAGTGTTTTCAAGTTACAATATTCCTGCCTGAATGCTTACTCTTTCAAAAACAATTTTACTTGAATTAATATGCATGCTAGTCCCAATATTACTGTAATCAGCTTTTTTAATTTCAGAAAGGATATTTTCACTTCTGTTTAAAGAAATTTATTGATACCTAAACAGTTCTACTGATGCTAGAAGAGTCCCCAACCTAAAATACATGTCTAAATACTCATACAATTTTTGCGTAAGCAAATTTTTTTTCACAGTCAGGCAACACTTAATCTAACCAACATTTACTCAGATCAATATATTTTAATTGAAACTAATGGCAGATAGCTTAAACCAAAAGATTTTTCACTGAACTAAGTACATTAAATCAATACATTGCTAAAAATTGCTATATCTTGTATGAAAGGTATTTATATTCTTAGCTAAATTCATTTTATTGAAACATATGCATATTAACAGTAATCAAAATACTGGTATTTAGACACTGCTGATGGCACCAGTACATTCAGAAAACTCCAGGCAAACTTACACAAAGAAGCCATATAACACAAGGAGCTAATTTGCTGAAAGTGAAGAAAAAGAGGAGTGTGGCTTGATTCCTTCTCTCTGCCACAAACTATTCATCTGATCTTGGGTAAAGTACTCAGAGGACTAATTTAGGCCTGGACTCCTCCAAGCTGAGACCAGGAAGGCACCTCTCTGCTCAGTCGTGCTCTCTGTGCAATCGCCTGGTGGAGTGATTCATCTCTACATCGATTATTCTGGGAGCTTACAACCAACGTGGCCATTTCAACAAAGTATCTCAAGTTTGGTGAAACCTGTCATTAGCGGCTGTTATTGCAAAGTCTGTCAGTGTAAGAGAGAATTAAGCACCTCAATATCCATGGAAATCAGCACACCTCTTATCTGTCCATAGCTCACGTTCTTGTATGTGTAACAAGGACAACAGCACTTCTCCTAAGCTTGTCTTGTTTGACTAAGCTTTTGGGCTGGGGACTGTCTCTGACTATCTACTGAGACAACACATCACAACAGGGCCTCAGTCACAGCTACTATAACGGCAAGCTAATTGTAAATACAGAACTGGAAGAATTGGTGGCTTAAGCGAGAAACTGATAGCATTTACCTATCTGGTACTTTCATATTTTCAGCA